>NC_057807.1:346756355-346952055 GCF_018294505.1 Triticum aestivum | reverse complement strand
GACACCACACCGTGCCACCACCTCCCCCTCCAACCACCGCTCACTCCCCAGCTCTCCCCGCCGATGCCACACAGCTCCCTGCCGGCCGCCCCATGCTCTGCCCCGCCCACCCTCCCCTGCGCCGGATCCAACGCGGCCACGACCCCTCCCTGCGCTCCTCTCGGTGGACAGCGGCGGAGGGCGGCGGCTCCTGGACAGCAACGACGACGGCGACCTCCACCAGTCCCCGGCTCCAACTTCCCCATCCCTGTTGCTTCATCGCGACGGGCGCGCTACATGCCTCTGATGTGGCCTCCCCCTGATGCGCCCTCTCCTGCCTCCTGACGCCTCCCGGCCAGATCCATCCTCGTCCCGGCCGGATCCGCCTTGCCCCTCGGTGGACATGGCAGGCCACACGCATTCTTCCCCCTTCCTTCATCTCAACCCCGGCGCCACCATCAGAGAACCGGCTCCTCTTCTGACCTTACGCTCGGCCGTAAGGAGGGCAGCAGTAGCCAGGATCGAGCTCCTCCTCCCTCGACGCGGGGCCGCGTCCTGGCGAGCGCCCTTTCCCGCGACTTGTCTGGACGACGGTGCACACGCAGGGCCACCTCCCTGGTACTCCTCATTGTCCTCTCAAGCGGCGGTGGCATGGCGGAGCCCTACAGCTGCCGGCTCTAGTAATTTTGCCTTCTTCTACCCCTCCTCCCCTGCTCCTCGTCCGTCCCTCCCCTCTCCGTTTTTCCTTCAACTAATTCATGGCGCTTCCTCTGTTTTGCAGCTCCGGCAGCGCTCCTGCCTTGACGGTGAGGGTGGTGACCGCTGCAGTGTAGCTCAAACGCCTTGTGGTTTGCAGCCCGGAATTCCTTCTATGCTTTTAAATTTTTTTTATGCAGCTCGGAGGCAAGATGTTGCAGTGCGGTTCGCGGGATAACGACACAATTATTGTATCTGTTGTGGATGACACACCCACTTGCGGTTCGCTTGGCGTGACAGCGCAGTTCTTTGCTCTACGTGTGGTTTTCGCCGTTCGGCAGTGTATTTTCAGTGGTTATGCGGTGTAGCGGGTGCACACATGTAGTCCAATCGGATCCAAAATAAAGCGACAGAGCTGGAACTACCCAACAATGGAGTAGTCCAGTAGCGTGCAGAGGGTAAAGGCATAGGGGCGCGCAAGCACAATCCCTTGCCACACGACGCAGGCTAATTTCAATTTCAGTGGTGTTTATTGTGTGGTGCGGTGTCTGTATGCGTGCAGTGCACTGCTATGGTTCCCTTTGTAAAAACAATAACAAAAACATAGCAAAGAAGTTTGTTTCATTTTAGATGTAGTTCATGTGGTTCACTACCTTTCACCATGTGGTCCACATAAGTCTACAAAAGGAGTAAGAAACAAACACAAAAAAGTCATGTGATTCAATTTGGCCATTTGAAAGTGCACTCAGTAAGAAAGAGAAGACACCATTTGCAGTGCATATTTTTGCTAATTTTACAAGGACCTATGAGTAATGAGGTCCACTTTGAAGTGTGTTGACGTTCGCTTGTGCTCTATGTGAAGTGCAAAATTTTTATGGAAGCAAAAACAGAGTAATGAGGTTCACTTTGAAGTGTGTTGAGGTTCGCTTGTGCTCTATGTGAAGTGCAAAAATGTTAGGGAAGCAAAAACAGTAATGTGGTTCACTTTTGATAGTGTTGTGGTTCACTTCCGCTCAATGTGAAGTGCAAAAAAAAGTTAAAAAGAAATGAAAAAAATTAATGCGGCTCACTTAAACTTATGTCGAGGTTCACTTTTTCTTCAATGTGCACTGCACTCGCCTCATATCACAAAACACAGTAATAGAAAAACTCATGCAATACTTTGTCGGACATTGCAGTGCGGTTTTCTGTCTGATGCAGTGCGGTTTTTCTGTCAGATGAAGTTCACCTGCCGATTTGGGTGTCGCGAAAAACAGAGTGTCCGCATTTCGGTAAATTCAAAACTGCTCTTAAACCGTAAGGAATTAGATAGATTGTTCTACATGAAAAAGTTGCGTCTCGTTGATATCTTTCCAACGGCGTATGATTTGAATTATTCCGACCAGCCGTTCGTAAAAATTTCGCGAAAAAACAGCCGCTGCCTCTCGAAGTCAACCGCACGATTTTCAAAATTAACTAAAAATTGTAAGGAATCTCAAAACCATTTCAACATATGAAAGTTGCGCCTTGTCCATAGCTTTTCAACGGCGTATCATATATCTCGTTTCGACGAACAGTTAGAAAACTGGAGCAAAAACAATACCGAAAATTTCCAAAAATTTGAAAAACAAAGTTCCGCAATTTAGTAAATTTGAACTAAACCGTAATGAATTAGAGAAAGATTTATATATGAAAAAGATGCGCCTCGACGATATCTATCCAACGGCGTATCATTTGCTTCGTTCCGACAAGCGGTTTAGAAAAAAACGCGAAAAAACGCTCGCTGCCACTCGTCATCCACCACACTATTTTCAAAACTACTCTTAAACCGTGTGGAATCTCGAAAAGTGTTCAACATGTCGAAGTTGCGCCTAATCCATAGCTTTTCAATGATATATTACATGTCTCATTCTGATAAACGGTTAAAAAATTAGAGCGAAAACAGTACCGAAAAAATAACGCGTGCAGTTTTTTTTCGACGAGAAGTTCACTAGTTTCTATTGCAGTGCTCGTCGTCAAAATGATGCAGTGCGCTTCTGTTGAGCGTGCAGTGCCGAAGTGGTGTGCGGAATAGTTATTCTACTAATATTAGCAGAATAGACCGTCTGTATATATATATATATATAGTGTTACTATTCATCATCCAGGGTGCAGAATAAATTATTCTTCACCCGAGGTAATATTACGATCATTTCATAAATAAATTATATTTCAAATACAAATAGTTACGGTCATATTGATTCACTGCGTAAAATTTGGCATAAAAAAGGTCAGAAGACCAGAAAAAATACATTTTATGTACATTTTACACTATGTTTTTACATCTGTAATTTACGTAACATAGAATATTTTTTACGGCGATTATATATTTTCTTACGTTCTCTTTTTATGTCTGGAATAAGACAAAATTTAAGGAACGTAAAATTACGGTGCATTGATGTTAAAATAGAGGGTGGTGAAGAATAACTATTCCTCACCTAGGGTGACAAATAGCGCGACCCTATATATATATATATATATATATATATATATATATATATATATTTGTAATGTGATGGAATGGTAGGCTCACCTGAGAGAGCTATCAAATTCAGTTTCTCGAACCTCAAGTAAAATATATTTGTCATCACTACCGCAATTAGAAAAGTTCTTACCATCATATTAAATTGAGACCTGCTAAAAATTATCCAGATTGCACAAAAAGGCCCACAATCAAGCATAGCCTGAAGCAGCAGTAAAAACTACTTCTTCTTTTTCAGGATCTGTGCAAATAGCAGAGATGCCATTTGATCAGAAAAATGTATTTAAAGATAAAATTTAGTTATTGCAATGGGCTAAGCAATACCTATCAAGAGCAATGTTACAGGAGGAATGGGATGGTTCTGACATAAATGCAAGCAGACCATACGACCTAAAGTACAAAACTATGTGGACATTTTCTTTTTCTAGAAGGCAGTTCCTAAAATACAAAGCTTGCTATTACTGATGCATCATTGCTATATATCCAACATCGCAGAAAGTAATATTACCATCATCTGACAATCAAATTTTGGCTTACCAGTAAGCTGCACATATTTGAAGAATTACTATGTCAACTTCAATCCCGATTGAATGGGAGCGTATCATTGGACATAACTCACTGCAAGGAATCAACGTAGCGACATCAAATCAGAAATTATGAAAAAAGACCTAATACTCATACTATTTGTGCATAGAAAAGCGAGGCTGGAAATGGTACATCTTGAACCAATATTTCATAATCAGTAATGAAAGTACATTCGCCAGCAAAAGGTGAAGACTATAATCCGCGCCATCCTCATGGTGTAGTGAACTCCTTAGAAAAACACGTGTGACTGAAGTTGGGAGGAAATAGAAAAACAGGACGTGCAACCCTCATATCTTCCTCATTTGCATCTGTCTCCCGAAGTGAGCTTGCTGGCAAGATCACGCTACCCTTTTTCTCCCTCATCCACGAGAAATCAACTGATGTTGCATCGGTGTATTTTATACCTGCCAACATCAACATAGTAAAATAACATAACTTCAATAAAAATGTTATTAAGTTATGGCAATGAAATACTTGATTATAGTACATTTAAAATTCAAACCATGTACTGCTGCCGCTCCTCCTGCTAAGCTGCTGCCGCTGCTTAGTTGCTGCTGTCGCTAGGTGCTGCTGCCGGTACTGTCCGTCGATGCCGCCGCTCGCTGCCGCCGTTGCTACGGCCGGCCATGGCCATGGCCGAGCTGTGTGTGCGCGCGCTGCGTGCATGCAACGTGTGTGGGTGTGCTCTGTACCTGTGTTTGTGTGCGTGAGTGTGTGTGTGTTGTGTGTGTGCGTACGTGTGTGTTAGGGCCGGCCCTGTTAGTGTTAGCATAAAGTTAGTAGTTAATTAGTACTCCCTCCGTTTCAAATTACTCGTCATGGTTTTAGTTTAAATTTGAACTTAAACCACGACAAGTAATTTGGAACGGAGGGAGTAGTTTATGTACATATGACTACTGGACCCCACCCTGTTAAATTAAACCTAAATAAAGAAAATAAAAATAAAATAGCACATGTGACACTGACATGCGGGACCCGCAGGCACTATTCACTCTGTTGACCAGTCTTTGTTGATTGGGTCAACTTGGCCATCTGACCCCACCTGTCAGCCTTGGTGGTGCACTGCACTGGACGCACCTAGTGTTTCCACTGAGATTTTCGAATTAAATTTAAATCCAGAAATTTTAGAAAATGATTAAATCTTTTAAAAAATAATATAAAATAATCCGTAGCTCGTATGAAAATACTTTGTACATGAAAGTTGCTCAGAACGACAAGACTAATTTGAATACTCGGTCCGTTCGACCACCACACGTTCCTAGCATAGTGAACCTTCAACATTTCACCCCTGGTTCATTTGTCCGAAAACGCGAAACACCGGGGATACTTTTCCGGATGTTTCCCCCCTTCATCGGTATCACCTACTATCGCGTTAGGCCACACCTAACACCGTTCGTTGTCATGTCATGCATCGTCATGCATATATTTGCATTATATTTATTGTTTCTTCCCCGTCTCCTCTCGCTAGACACCGAGACCGACGACGCTGCTACCCAGTACGACTACGTAGTTGACGACCCATCCTTCTTGCCAGAGCAACCAGGCAAGCCCCCCCTTGATCACCAGATATCGCCTATTCTTCCCTCTACTGCTTGTATTAGAGTGGTGTAGCATGTTACTGTTTCCGGATAATCTTATTCGGTCGCATAGCCTGTCATTGTTGCTACCGTTGTTGATACCTTACCTGCAATCCTAAATGCTTAGTATAGGATGCTAGTTTATCATATGTGGCCCTACATTCTTGTTCGTCTGCCATGCTATACTATCGAGCCGTGATCACGGGTATATTCTATACAGACATATATACTATTCAGGTGGTGACTAAAGTCGGGTCGGCTCGTAGAGTACCCGCGAGTGATTCACGGGTTGGGAGTTGAAAGAACATTTGTTCCGACGACACTCTGTGTGGATCATTGAGGCGGAACGACAGGGCAGGTTCAGACTAATACGTCTCCAACGTATCTACTTTTCCAAACACTTTTGCCCTTGTTTTGGACTCTAACTTGCATGATTTGAATGAAACTAACCCGGACTGACACTGTTTTCAGCAGAACTGCTATGGTGTTATTTATTGTGCAGAAAACAAAAGTTCTCGAAATGACCTGAAAATCCACAGAGATAAGTTTTGGAAAATATAAAAAATACTGGTGAAAGAATGAAGGCCAGGGGGCCCACACCCTGTCCACGAGGGTGGGGGGCGCGCCCCCTCCCCTTGGGCGCGCCCCCTGCCTCGTGGGCCCCCCTGGAGCTCCACCGACCTCAATTCCAACTCTATATATTTGGTTTCGCGGAGAAAAAAAATCAGAGAGAAAGTTTCATTGCGTTTTACGATACGGAGCCGCCGCCAAGCCCTAATCTCTCTCGGGAGGGCTGATCTGGAGTCCGTTCGGGGCTCCGGAGAGGGGGATTCGTCGCCGTCATCATCATCAACCATCCTCCATCAGCAATTTCATGATGCTCACCGACATGCGTGAGTAATTCCATTGTAGGCTTGCTGGACGGTGATGAGTTGGATGAGATTTACCATGTAATCAAGTTAGTTTTGTTAGGGTCTGATCCATAGTATCCACTATGTTCTGAGATTGATGTTGCTATGACTTTGCTATGCTTAATGCTTGTCACTAGGGCCCAAGTGCCATGATTTCAGATCTGAACCTATTATGTTTTTATGAATATATGTGAGTTCTTGATCCTATCTTGCAAGTCTATAGTCACCTATTATGTGTTATGATTTGACAACCCCGAAGTGACAATAATTGGGATGCTTCTCGGTGATGACCGTAGTTTGAGGAGTTCATGTAGTCACTATGTGTTAATGCTTTGGTCCGGTACTCTATTAAAAGGAGGTCTTAATATCCCTTAGTTTCCACTAGGACCCCGCTGCTAAGGGAGGGCAGGACAAAAGATGTCATGCAAGTTCTTTTCCATAAGCACGTATGACTATTCGGAATACATGCCTACAATACATTGATGAACTGGAGCTAGTTCTGTGTCACCTTATGTTATAACTATTACATGAGGAATCGCATCCGACATAATTATCCATCACTGATCCAATTGTTGGGTAACGTAGCAGAAATTCAAAATTTTCTACGCATCACCAAGATCAATCTATGGAGTAATCTAGCAACGAGGGGAAGGAGAGTGCATCAACATACCCTTGTAGATCGCTAAGCGGACGCGTTCAAGTGAACGGGGTTGATGGAGTCGTACTCGTCGTGATCCAAATCACCGATGATCCTAGTGCCGAATGGACGGCACCTCCGCGTTCAACACACATGCAGCCCGGTGACGTCTCCCATACCTTGATCCAGCAAGGAGAGAGGGAGAGGTTGGGGAAGACTCCGTCCAGCAGCAGCACGATGGCGTGGTGGTGGTGGAGGAGCGTGGCAATCTTGCAGGGCTTCGCCAAGCACCGCGGGAGAGGAGGAGTACTTGGGAGAGGGGGAGGGCTGTGCCAGAACTTGGGTGCGACTGCCCTCCCACCCCTCCACTATTTATAGGTGGGGAGAGAGGGGCCCGCCCCCCCTAGATCACATGTATCTGAGTTTCCTATCAATACAATTATAGCATGGATAATAAACGATTATTATGAACAAGGAAATATAATAATAACCAATTTATCATTGCCTCTAGGGCATATTTCCAACAGTCTCCCACTTGCACTAGAGTCAATAATCTAGTTCACATCGCCATGTGATTAACACTCACAGGTCACATCGCCATGTGACCAACATCCAAAGAGTTTACTAGTGTCACTAAACTAGTTCACATCATCATGTGATTAAGACTCAATGAGTTCTGGGGTTTGATCATGTTTTGCTTGTGAGAGAGGTTTTAGTCAACGGGTCTGCAACATTCAGACCCGTATGTACTTCACAAATCTCTAGGTCATATTGTAAATGTTGCTTCCACGCTCCACTTGGAGCTATTCCAAATGGTTGCTCCACTATACGTATCCGGTTTGCTACTCAGAGTCATTCGGATAGGTGTTAAAGCTTGCATCGATGTAACCCTTTACGCTGAACTCTTTATCACCTCCATAATCGAGAAACACGTCCTTATTGCTCCAAGGACAATTTTGACCGCTGTCTAATGATCCACTCCTGGATCACTCTTGTACCCCCTTGCCAGACACGTGGCAAGGCACACATCAGGTGCGGTACTCAGCATAGCATATGTAGAGCCTACGTCTAAAGCATAGGGGACAACCTTCATCCTTTCTCTCTCTTCTGCCGTGGTCGAGCTTTAAGTCTTAACTTCATACCTTACAACTCAGGCAAGAACTCCTTCTTTGACTGATCCATCTTGAACACCAAGATCATGTCAAGGTATGTGCTCATTTGAAAGTACCATTAAGCGTTTTTGATCTATCCTCAGAGGTCTTGATGCTCAATGTTCAAGCAGCTTAATCCAGGTTTTCTATTGAAAAACACTTTTCAAACAACCCTATATGCTTTCCAGAGATTCTACATCATTTCTGATCAATAATATGTCTTCAACATATACTCATGAGAAATTCTATAGTGCTCCCACTCACTTCTTTGGAAATACAAGTTTCTCATAAACTTTGTATAAACCCAAAATCTTTGATCATCTCATCAAAGTGCATATTCTGACTCCGAGATGCTTGCTCTAGTCCATGGAAGGATCGCTAGAGCTAGCATACCTTTTAGCATCCTTAGGATCGACAAAACCTTTCTGATTGTATCACATACAACCTTTCCTTACGAAAACTAGTAAGGAAACTCGTTTTGACATCCATCTGCCAGATTTCATAAATGCAGCTAATGCTAACATGATTCCGACGGACTTAAGCATCGCTACGGATGAGAAAATCTCATCGTAGTCAACTCCTTGAACTTGTGAAAAACTCTTCGCCACAAGTCGAGCTTCATAGACGGTGACATTACCGTCCACGTCCGTCTTCTTCTTAAAGATCCATTTATCTCAATGGCTTGCCGATCGTCGGGCAAGTCCACCAAAGTCTATGCTTTGTTCTGATACATGGATCCTATCTCATATTTCATGGCTTCTAACCATTTGTCGGAATATGGGCCCACCATCGCTTCTCCATAGCTCGCAGGTTCATTGTTGTCTAGCAACATGATCTTCAAGACATGATTACTATACCACTCTGAAGTAGTACGCATCCTTGTCACCCTACGAGGTACGGTAGTGACTTGATCCGAAACTTCATGATCACTATCATAAGCTTCTACTTCAATTGGTGTGGGCGCCACAGGAACAACTTCCTGTGCCCTGCTGCACACTAGTTGAAGTGACGGTTCAATAACCTCATCAAGTCTCCACCATGCTCCCACTCAACTTTCCGAGACAAACTTTTCCTCGAGAAAGGACCCGATTCAAGAAACAATCCCTATTGCTTTCGGATCTGAATTAGGAGGTATACCCAACTGTTTTGGGTGTCTTATGAAGATGCATTTTATCCGCTTTGGGTTCGAGCTTATCAACTTGAACCTTTTTCACATAAGCGTCGCAGCCCCAAACTTTTAAGAAATGACAACTTAGGTTTCTCCAAACCATAGTTCATACGTGTCATCTCAACGGAATTACGTGGTGCCCTATTAAAGTGAGTGCGGTTGTCTCTAATGCCTAAACCCATGAACGATAGTGGTAATCTGATAAGAGACATCATGGTACGCACCATATCCAATAGGGTGCAACTATGATGTTCAGACACACCATCACACTATGGTGTTCCAGGCGGTATTAATTGTGAAACAATTTCCACAATGTCTCAATTGCGTGCCAAAGCTCATAACCCAGATACTCATCTCTATGATCATATCATAGACATTTTATCCTCTTGTCACGATGATCTTCAACTTTACTCTGAAATTACTTGAACCATTCAATAATTCAGACTTGTGTTTCATCAAGTAAATATACTTAGTATCTACTCAAATCATCCATGAAGTAAGAACATAACGATATCCACTGCGTGCCTCAGCACTCATTAGACTGCACACATCAAAATGTATTACTTCCAAGAAGTTGCTTTCTTGTTCCATTTTACTGAAAACGAGGCTTTCAGTCATCTTGCCCATGTGGTATGATTTGCATGTCTCAAGTGATTCAAAATCAAGTGAGTCCAAACGGTCCATTTGCATGGAGTTTCTTCATGCGTATATACCAATAGACATGGTTCACATGTCTCAATCTTTTCAAAAATGAGTGAGTCCAAAGATCCATCAACATGGAGCTTTTTCATGTGTTTTATACCAATATGACTCAAATGGCAGTGCCACAAGTAGGTGGTACTATATCATTACTATCTTATATCTTTTGGCATGAACATGTGTATCACTACGATCGAGATTTAATAAACCATTCATTTTGGGTGCAAGACCATTGAAGGTATTATTCAAATAAATAGAGTAACCATTATTCTCCTTAAATGAATAACAGTATTGCGATAGACATAATCCAATCATGTCTATGCTCAACGCAAACACCAAATAACAATTATTTAGGTTTAACACCAATCTCGATGGTAGAGGGAGCGTGCGATGCTTGATCACATCAACCTTGGAAACACTTCCAACACATATCATCAGCTCACCTTTAGCTAGTCTCCGTTTATTCCGTAGCTTTTATTTCGAGTTACTAACACTTAGCAACCGAACCGGTATCTAATACCCTGGTGCTACTAGGAGTACTAGTAAAGTACACATTAACATAATGTATATCCAATATACTTCTATCGACCTTGCCAGCCTTCTCATCTACCAAGTATCTAGGGTAATTCTGCTTCAGTGACTGTTCCCCTTATTACAGAAGCACTTAGTCCCGGGTTTGGGTTCAACCTCGGGTTTCTCAGCAGCAGCTGATTTGCCATTTCATGAAGTATCCCTTCTTGCCCTTTCCCTTCTTGAAACTAGTGGTTTCACCAACCATCAACAATTGATGCTCCTTCTTGATTTCTACTTTCGCGGTGTCAAACATCGCGAATATCTCAAGGATCATCATATCTATCCCTGATATGTTATAGTTCATCACGAAGCTCTAGTAGCTTGGTGGAAATGACTTTGGAGAAACATCACTATCTCATCTGGAAGATTAACTCCCACTCGATTCAAGTGATTGTGGCACTCAGACAATCTGAGCACAAGCTCAATGATTGAGATTTTCTCCCTTAGTTTGCAGGCTAAGAGACTCGTCGGAGGTCTTATACCTCTTGATGTGGGCACGAGCCTGAAATGCCAATTTCAGCCCTCGAAACATCTCATATGTTTCACGACGTTTCGAAATCGTCTTTGGTGCCTCAACTCTAAACCGTTTAACATTACTGAACTATCATGTAGTTATCAAAATGTGCATGTCAGATGTTCGCAACATCCACAGACGACGTTTGAGGTTCAGCACACCGAGCGGTGCATTAAGGACATAAGCCTTCTATGAAGCAATGAGGACAATCCTCAGTTTATGGACCTAGTCCGCATAATTGCTACTATCAACTTTCAACTAATTTTTCTCTAGGAACATATCTAAAATAGTAGAACTAAAGCGTGAGCTATGACACAATTTGCAAAAACCTTTTGACTATGTTCAGGATAATTGAGTTCATCTTATGAACTCCCACTCAGATAGACATCCCTCTAGTCATCTAAGTGATTACATGATCCGAGTCAACTAGGCCGTGTCCGATCATCACGTGAGACAGACTAGTCAACGTCGGTGAACATCTTCATGTTGATCGTATCTTCTATACGACTCATGCTCGACCTTTCGGTCTTCCGTGTTCCGAGGCCTTGTCTGTACATGCTAGGCTCGTCAAGTCAACCTAAGTGTATTGCGTGTGTAAATCTGTCTTACACCCATTGTATTCGAACGTTAGGATCTATCACACCCGATCATCATGTGGTGCTTCGAAACAGTGAACCTTCGCAACGGTGCACAGTTAGGGAGAACACTTTCTTGAAATTATTGCGAGGGATCATCTTATTTAAGCTACCGTCGTTCTAAGCAAATAAGATGTAAAACATGATAAACATCACATGCAATCAAATAGTGACATGATATGGCCAATATCATATTGCTCCTTTGATCTCCATCTTCGGGGCTCCATGATCATCATCGTCACCGGCATGACACCATGATCTCCATCATCATGATCTCCATCATCGTGTCTCCATGAAGTTGTCTCGCCAACTATTACTTCTACTACTATGGCTAACGGCTTAGCAATAAAGTAAAGTAATTACATGGCGTTGTTCATTGACACGCAGGTCATACAATAAATTAAGACAACTCCTATGGCTCCTGCCGGTTGTCATACTCATCGACATGCAAGTCGTGATTCCTATTACAAGAACATGATCAATCTCATACATCACATATCATTCATCACATTCTTTTTGGCCATATCACATCACATAGCATACCCTACAAAAACAAGTTAGACGTCCTCTAATTGTTGTTTGCATGTTTTACGTGGCTGCTATGGGTTTCTAGCAAGAACGTTTCTTACCTACGCGAAAAACACAACATGATATGTTAATTGCTATTTACCCTTCATAAGGACCCTTTTCATCGAATCCGATCTGACTAAAGTGGGAGAGACTGGCACCCGCTAGCCACCTTATGCAACTAGTGCATGTCAGTCGGTGGAACCTGTCTCACGTAAGTTTACGTGTAAGGTCGGTCCGGGCCGCTTCATCCCACAATACCGTCAAAACAAGATAGGACTAGTAACGGTAAGCATATTGAACAAAATCAACGCCCACAACAACTTGTGTTCTACTCGTGCATAGAATCTACGCAATAGATCTAGCTCATGATGCCACTGTTGGGTAACGTAGCAGAAATTCAAAATTTTCTACGCATCACCAAGATCAATATATGGAGTAATCTAGCAATGTGGGGAAGGAGAGTGCATCTATATACCCTTGTAGATCGCTAAGCGGAAGCGTTCAAGTGAACGGGGTTGATGGAGTCGTACTCGTCGTGATCCAAATCACCGATGATCCTAGTGCCGAACGGACGGCACCTCCGCGTTCAACACACATGCAGCCCGGTGACGTCTCCCATGCCTTGATCCAGCAAGGAGAGAGGGAGAGGTTGGGGAAGACTCCGTCTAGCAGCAGCACGACGGTGTGGTGGTGGTGGAGGAGCATGGCAATCCTGCAGGGCTTCGCCAAGCACCGCGGGAGAGGAGGAGTACTTGGGAGAGGGGGAGGGCTGCGCCAGAACTTGGGTGCGGATGCCCTCCCACCCCTCCACTATTTATAGGTGGGGAGAGAGGGGGCCGTCCCCTAGATCTCATCTAGGGTTGGGGGCGGCGACCAAAGGGGGGAGGAGTGCCTCCCAAGTCAAGTGGAGGTCCTCCCCCTTAGGGTTTCCCCTCTCCCATGCGCATGGGCCTTGGGGGGGCTGGTGCCCCTGGCCCATTAAGGCTAGGGCGCCCCCTTACAGCCCATGCTGCTGTATTGGACGTGGTGGAATATTTTCCGGACCTCCGGACCCCTCCGGAATCCTTCGGAACCTTCTGGAAGCTTCCTGGTACAATATCGAAAAAACCCGAACTTTTCCCAGAACCCGAACAACAACTTTCCATATATAAATCTTTACCTCCGGACCATTCCGGAACTCCTCGTGACGTCTGGGATCTCATCTGGGACTTCGAACAACATTCGGTAACCACGTACATTTATTCCCTATAACCCTAGCGTCATCGAACCTTAAGTGTGTAGACCCTACGGGTTCGGGAGACATGTAGACATGACCGAGACAATTCTCCGGCCAATAACCAACAGCGGGATATGGATACCCATGTTGGCTCCCACATGTTCCACGATGATCTCATCGGATGAACCACGATGTCGAGGATTCAATCAATCCCGTATTCAATTCCCTTTGTCTAGCGGTATAGTACTTGCCCGAGATTCGATCGTCGATATCCCGATACCTTGTTCAATCTCGTTACCGGCAAGTATCTTTACTCGTTCCGTAACACATCATCCTGTGATCAACCCCTTGGTCACATTGTGCACATTTTGATGATGTCCTACCGAGTGGGCCCAGAGATACCTCTCCGTCACACAAAGTGACAAATCCCAATCTCGATTCGTGCCAACCCAACAGACACTTTCGGAGATACCCGCAGTGCTCCTTTATAGACACCTAGTTACGTTCTGACGTTTGGTACACCCAAAGCATTCCTATGGTATCCGGGAGTTGCACAATCTCATGGTCTAAGGAAATGATACTTGACATTAGAAAAGCTTTAGCATACGAACTACACGATCTTTGTGCTAGGCTTAGGATTGGGTCTTGTCCATCACATCATTCTCCTAATGATGTGATCCCATTATCAACGACATCCAATGTCCATGGTCAGGAAACCGTAACATCTATTGATCAACGAGCTAGTCAACTAGAGGCTTACTAGGGACATGGTGTTGTCTATGTATCCACACATGTATCTGAGTTTCCTATCAATACAATTATAGCATGGATAATAAACGATTATCATGAACAAGGAAATATAATAATAACCAATTTATTATTGCCTCTAGGGCATATTTCCAACACCAATGCCTACGAGCTTTTCACGTATTGTGCTTTGCTTATTTACTTTACCGTTGCTACTGCTACAGTTACTACAAAACTGCTATCGTTACTTTTATCACTGTTACCATTACTATCATACTACTTTGCTACTAAATACCTTGCTGCAGATACTAAGTTATCCAGGTGTGGTTGAATTGACAACTCAACTGCTAACACTTGAGAATATTCTTTGACTCCCCTTGCGTCGAATCAATAAATTTGGGTTGAATACTCTACCCTCGAAAACTGTTGCGATCCCCTAGACTTGTGGGTTATCAAGACTATTTTCTGGCGCCGTTGCCGGGGAGCATGGCTCTATTCTTTGAGTCACTTGGGATTTATATCTGCTGATCACTATGAAGAATTTGAAAGACAAAAGAACTAAGATTTTTCCCTCAACTACGAGGGGAGGTAAGGAACTGCCATCTAGCTCTGTACTAGATTCTCCTTCTGTTTTGAGTAAGCTTGCGACACCTAAACCTGCTACTGCTATGAATTATGATATGTCGCATGTTATTGATGATGGCACTTCTGCTATGCATTGATACTTATGATGAAAACTACTTCTATGCTTGATACTACTTTGCCATTAGGTGAATTTCTAGACGAACAACTTGCTAGGGTTAGAGAGAAGGAAATTATTGAAGATGAAATTATTGATGATAGTGATCATGAAGGTTCTCCCCCTAAGTATGAATTGCCTGTTGTTCCTGAGGATTATGTTATGGATGAAGAAGCTGCTAGAGCTATTTTTGCTTGCAATGATAGATACGATCTTAAGAAGTTATTAGCTAAATGGAAGCAACAATCTCTGAATGCTAAAATGAAATATGACCCTGTTTTTGCTACTTCACCTATCTTTGTTACTGATAAGGATTATGAATTCTTTGTTGATCCTGAGATAATTACTTTGGTTGGATCTGATCCTTTTTATGGCAATGAATCTGAAACTGTTGTGGCACATCTTACTAAGTTGAATGATATAGCCACCCTGTTCACTAATGATGAGAAGTCCCGCTATTATTATATCCTTAAGATATTTCCGTTCTCATTAAAGGGTGATGCTAAAACTAGGTTTAATTCTCTTGATCCTGGATGTGTGCGTAGTCCCCAGGATATGATTTATTACTTCTCTACTAAATATTTCCCTGCTCATAAGAAACAAGCTGCCTTGAGGGAAATATATAATTTTGTGCAAATTGAAGAAGAGAGTCTCCCACAAGCTTGGGGGAGGCTTCTTCGATTACTTAATGCTTTGCCTGATCATCCTTTTAAGAAAAATGAAATACTTGATATCTTTTATAATGGACTAACCGATGCTTCCAAGGACCACTTGGATAGTTGTGCTGGTTGTGTTTTTAGGGAAAGAACAGTCGACCAAGCTGAATTGTTATTGAATAATATGTTGACTAATGAAAATAATTGAACTCTTCCTGAGCCAATTTCTGAGTCAATTGAGCCAACTCCTGAGCCTATTCCTAAACCAACTCCAAAGAAGAGGGGAGTTCTATTTCTCAGTCCTGAAGATATGCAAGAGGCAAAGAAATCTATGAAAGAAAAAGGTATTAAAGCTGAAGATGTTAAGAATTTACCTCCTATTGAAAAAATACATGGTCTTAATATACAGTCTGTCGAAGAAACACATTGTCTTGATAACCCAACACAGGTAGTAAAGGTAAATTCTCTCTATAGATATGATAAAGTTGAAATCCCGTCTACTAAATTTCCTAGCCAATGTTTGGATGAATTTGATGACTTTATGGCTAGACAAGAACACTACTAGAAAAAGACTATAGCTAATATGAACATTAATGGAGCACTATACATGTGGTGCACCATTACTAAGTAGTGATGGCGCACCATGTGTAGGTGCGCCATTAGTAACCAAAACAATAATGGCGCACCAGGTGAAAAGTGCGCCATTACTAAGTTTGACCAAGGTTTGACCCAGTCATACACATAGTAATGGCGAATTTTGTATAGGTGCACCATTGCTAAGTTGACATAGTAATGGCGCATGTTCACAAAGTGCGCCATAACTATGTGTATGACTGGGTCAAACCTTGGTCAAACTTAGTAATGGCGCACTTTGCATAGGTGCGCCATTACTATGTCAAACTTATTAATGGCGCACCTATACAAAGTGCGCCATTACTAACTTTGACCAAGGTTTGACCAAGTCATACACATAGTAATGGCGCACTTCGTGAAGGTGCGCCATTACTAACTTTCAAATGCACCCCCCTTGGACCGCCTTTTCAGTTTTTAAAAAAATAAACGAAAACGATGGAAATGTCAAAAAAATAAAAGAAAATAAGTTTCCAATGTGATATGTGGTCTAGTTGGGAAAATTTACAAATATGAATTTCAATTTTATTTGCAAAATCTCTCTGGAATTTCGTAAAATGGGCATAACTTTTGCATACGAACTCAGATTAAAAAGTTTTTTATATGAAAAATCATCTACTCAAAAAGTTACATCCGAATTCAACTGGGGGGGAACCCCGTTGAAGATTTTTAGAATCCCCAAAAACCTAACATAATAAAAGATACGGGGCTTTTAAGAACTAGAGGGGGGGGGGAATGGGAAAAAAATTCAAACTTAGTAATGGCGCACCATTTGCTAGGTGCGCCACTAGTAACAGAAAAAAATTGGTTTCAATTTTTTTTTTGGAAAAAATGTTCAAAATATGATACGCAATATGAACGGGAAGTTTGAAATGTTTTATCAAAATTTCCTCACACTCATGGAAATGAACAAAGTCCTAGACATCAACAAGGTTTAATAGGATTGATATGCTAGATATATCAAGAAGTGCCTGTTAAGTGAGCTGGTGCTGGGGTTGGATAGAACTGAGAAGTTAAGCGTGCTTGGGCTGGAGTAGTGTAAGGATGGGTGACCTCTCGGAAAGTTTGACCACAGAGTGCGATTTGACTTGAGATTAAGCCATAGTGACCCGAGATTAAGAAAAAAACAAAAAAAAATGAAAAAAAAATTCTGGAAAAAAATTTGAAAAATTTTTGTTAGTAATGGCGCACTTCTATGTGGTGCGCCATTACTAAGTCAGATAGTAATGGCGCACTTCTAGGCATAGTAATGGCGCACTATAGGTGCGCCATTACTATTTGTTACTAGTGGCGTGTTAATAGTGGCGCACCTATAGTGCGCCATTAATAGCAAAAACTGGTGCGCCACTAACAGCCTTTTTTCTAGTAGTGGAAAGTTTTAATGCTTATGTTGGTAGAGAATTAAAGAGCAATGCTCACATGATTGGACGCTTGAGTGATTATATGGCTAGAGTTAAAGAAACTTAAACTCGTTAGCAAATATGCTTATATGGTTACCACTCAAGCTGAACAAGTACTTAAAGCTCAAAGTGATTTGCTTGATGAATTAAATAATAAACATGGTTTTGCTGTTAGAGTGGCTACTAGAACTGGTAGAATGACTCAAACCTTTGTATCCTGAAGGCCACCCTAAGAGAATTGAGCAAGATTCTCAGAGAAATAATGTAGATGCACCTAGTCCTTCTAAAAAGAAGAAAAAGAAAAACGATAAGACTTTGCATGCTTCTAGTGAACCTGTTGTAGACACACCTGAGAATCCTAATGATATTTCTATTTCTGATGCTGAAACACAATCAGGTGATGAACATGAACCTAGCGATAATGTTGATGATAATGTTCATGTTGGTGCTCAACCTAGCAATAATAATGATGTAGAGATTGAACCTGTTGTTGATCTTGATAACCCACAATCAAAGAATCAACATTATGATAAAAGAGACTTCGTTGCTAGGAAGCACGGTAAAGAAAGAGAACCATGGGTTCAGAAACCCATGCCTTTTCCTCCTAAGCCATCCAAGAATAAGGATGATGAGGATTTTGAGCACTTTGCTGAAATGATTAGACCTATCTTCTTACATATGCGCTTAACTGATATGCTTAAAATAAATCCTTATGCTAAATATACGAAGGATATCATTACAAATAAAAGAAAGATACCGAAAGCTGAAATTTCCACCATGCTTGCTAATTATACTTTTAAAGGTGGAATACCAAAAAACTAGGAGACCCCGGAGTACCAACTATACCATGCTCCATTAAAAGAAACTATGTTAAAACTGCTTTATGTGATCTTGGAGCCGGTGTTAGTGTTATGCCCCTCTCTTTTTATCATAGACTTGAATTGAATAAGTTAACACCTACTGAAATATCTTTGCAAATGGCTGATAAATCAACTGCTATACCTGACGGTATTTGTGAGGATGTGCCTATTGTGGTTGCAAATGTCACTATCTTAACGGACTTTGTTATTCTTGATATTCCCGAGGACGATAGTATGTCGATTATCCTTGGTAGACCCTTTTTGAATACTACAGGGGCTGTTATTGATTGCAACAAAGGCAATGTCACTTTTCATGTTAATGGTAATGAGCATACGGTACATTTTCCGAGGAAACAACCTCAAGTTCATAGCATCAATTCTATTGGAAAAGTTCCAACTATCATTATTGGAGGTTTTGAATTTCCTCTTCCTACTGTCAAGAAAAAATATGATATTCTTATTATAGGGGATGTTCATATCCCCGTTGAGGTAACCTAGCGTTATTCGAAATTTCTCCGGTTCCATGCTATTAGGAATGAGTTTGTTAACAAGACTTGATCAACCTTGTTAGTGGATTCCTTTTGATGATCATGAGATGGATGAAAGTAGAAGGCACAGCCTTCTGTACCCTCTTTTTACTTTCTGTTATTTAGAATAAATAAAGCAAAAATAGTATTATCTGTCTGTTTTCTGAATTATCCATGCAATAAAAAATATCCCCGAAATAAAAGTTCTCCAAATGCCCTGCAAATTTAGTATGATTTTTTATGGAATATTTGAGGATTTTAGGCACTGAGAACATGGCAGGGGGGGGCAAGCACCTGGCCACGAGGGTTCAGGGCGCGCCCACTCTTACTGGGCCCGCCCCCTGCCTCGTGGGCCCATGGTGCCCCCCCTCCACTTATTCCTGCACCCACACACTCCATCTTCCTCCCCAAAAAAATCCCCATCCAGCTCAAGCACGAGTTCTAGCTCATTTTGCTGCGATTCGATCTCCTTGCTCAAAGCTCCATTCACAAAACTGCTTTGGGAGATTGTTCCTTGGTATGTGACTCCTCCAATGGTCCAATTAGTTTTTGTTCTAGTGCTTTGTTTATTGCAAATTTTTGCTGCCTAGGTGACCCTGTTCTTGAGCTTGAATGTCAAATTTATGAGGTCCCAAGTAATTCTAATGCATGACATAGGCTCTAGGCACTTGTGGGAGTAGTTGCTATCAATATTGTTTAGTTTGATTCACTTTTATTTTGAAGTTACTAAAAGTTTCAGAAATTTTCAAAAAAAGATGAAGAGGTTGTTCTTGAGGGGCTCTTCTAGCCAAAGCTCCAAGGATAAACAAGCTAAGGAGAAATAAAAGGCCAAGTATAATCTTCCTCGTGTAGCAGAAGTACGGCCATGTGAATGGCCTAGTGATAATTTCTTGAGAGCAGCCGGGATTTATGAAGACTTTTACTCTTTGGCTGAAAATGCGGATCCCACCGACTTCCTCCACGACCGGGTCGAACAGTATCTCTTACTTACCAATACTTTTGTGCAAAACTTTTACTATTACCCTAAGAATTCACCACCTTCAGTAGCTTTTCATTTATATGATGAGGCTAAGGAAATGTCATTACGTAATTTTTGCGCAGTTTGTAGAATACCCTTTGATGGCAGCCTAGATTAACCACATCGTAAAGATGTGGATGGTTTTATTAACACTATTACTGTAGGGGAAACGAGGAAGGTTTCCGATGCGAGAATAACTAGCATACATTTTCTTGTTTTACGCTACTTTGCCATATTTGCTAGTCGATGCTTAATTGGCCGCGGAAACTATGGAAATCTCAGTGTTCCTGATATCATTACTCTGTTCCATGCCTTGTTTTATGATAACACTTTTAGTATGGGTGCCGTTATTACTAAATGATTAAGCTTGAACCGTACAGAGGGCCCCATCTTTGGAGGTATCTATGCTGCACGCCTTGCTAAACATTTTGAGATACCTATTAGGCATGACGAGAAATAGGAGACACTGCTACCTCTTACCTTTTTAGATTACAGGAGCATGGTAGCGCATGAGTTTATTATTGACAATGATGATAAAATGCTCCTGTATAACCTGAGATTTAATAAGAAACACAATGAGACTATTATCTTGCCTGCGCCTTCTTTGTTTGATTTAACTGCAGGCCATTACCTCGTCTTGCCGAAGGCTGTGTACGCACATTGAGGCCAGACATCCGCTCTAGAGCCTGAGCCGGAACCACCACTGGACCCTTATCGTCCATCATCTTATCAGTGGGATCCGGAGGAGATTGCCAGCCAGTGGTATCCTGATGACACTCCTCAGTACACTGGGGAGAGTAGCCGCGATCCTTGGGCATAGACCAACTTAGGCCAAAAGCCTAATCTTGGGGGAGTACGTATTTCTCACCGACATTACATTCATGTTCACACACCTATTCCAGTCGTCGGTGCTCATACTCTTTCATTGTATTATCCATGTTAGTTTAATTTATTTTTCTAGCTTTCTTCTTGTGTGTTTGATAAACCTTAAGAAAAACCAAAAAAATTAGTTAGATTAATTTCCATGCTTGTAGTAGTAATTAAAAGAAAACCTAAAAAGATATCTCGTTCTTCTTTTACTTGTTGGGAGCTTTCCCGTGTAAATAGTTTTATTTCTTTTCTTTCCTTTGGGGGTCGAGAGGAGAAGACCATAATGAAAATGTTTAGTGGCTCGCATATGCATGATTGTTGATTTAACCAAGAGCCCATATTACCTTGTCTTCTCCCTTGAATTGTATGCTTGCAGATTCCAGCTTAGTCCAATTCACGTGCACTATTATTATACACACCGTTCGGTGATACATCTCCAACGTATCTATAATTTATGAAGCATTCATGCTATATTATTATGTGTTTTGGATGTTTATGGGATTTATTATACACTTTTATATTATTTTTGGGACTAACCTATTAACCGGAGGCCCAGCGCATATTGCTGTTTTCTTGCCTATTTCAGTGTTTCGAAGCAAAGGAATATCAAACGGAGTCCAAACGGAATGAAACCTTCGAGAGCGTTATTTTTGGAACGGAAGCAATCCAGGAGACTTGGAGTTGAGTCAAGGAAGCTTCAAGGTGGCCACAAGGGTGGGGGGCGCCCCCCTACTGCCCCCCCTATCTCGTGGGCCCCTCGAGGCTCCCCCGACCGACTTCTTTCGCCTATATATTCCCATATACCCTAAAAGCATCGAAGCGAACAATAGATCAGGAGTTCCGCCGCCGCAAGCCTCTGTAGCCACCAAAAACATCTCGGAAGCCCATTCTGGCACCCTGCCGGAGGGGGGGATCCCTCACCGGTGGCCATCTTCATCATCCCGGCGCTCTCCATGACGAGGAGGGAGTAGTTCATCCTCGGGGCTGAGGGTATGTACCAGTAGCTATGTGTTTGATCTCTCTCTCTCTCTCTCATGTTCTCTCTATGGCACGATATTGATGTATCGCGAGCTTTGCTATTATAGTTGGATCTTATGATGTTTCTCCCCCTCTACTCTCTTGTGATGAATTGAGTTTTCCCTTTGAAGTTATCTTATCAGATTGAGTCTTTAAGGATTTGAGAACACTTGATGTATGTCTTGCTGTGCTTATCTGTGGTGACAAAGGGATATCACGTGATCCACTTGATGTATGTTTTGGTGATCAACTTGCGGGTTCCGCCAATGAACCTATGCATAGGGGTTGGCATACATTTTCGTCTTGACTCTCTGGTAGAAACTTTGGGGCACTCTTTGAAGTACTTTGTGTTGGTTGAATAGATGAGTCTGAGATTGTGTGATGCATATCGTATAATCATGCCCACGGATACTTGAGATGACAATGGAGTATCTAGGTGACATTAGGGTTTTGGTTGATTTGTGTCTTAAGGTGTTATTCTAGTACAAACTCTATGATAGATTGAACGGAAAGAATAGCTTCGTGTTATTTTACTATGGACTCTTGAATAGATTGAGTAGAAAGGATAACTTTGAGGTGGTTTCGTACCCTACCATAATCTCTTCGTTTGTTCTCCGCTATTAGTGGCTTTGGAGTGACTCTTTGTTGCATGTTGAGGGATAGTTATATGATCCAGTTATGTTATTATTGTTGAGAGAACTTGCACTAGTGAAAGTATGAACCTTAGGCCTTGTTTACTACCATTGCAATACTGTTTACGCTCACTTTTATCATTAGTTAGCTTGCTGTTTTTATATTTTCAGATTACAAATACTTATATCTACCATCCATATTGCACTTGTATCACCATCTCTTCGCCGAACTAGTGCACCTATACAATTTACCATTGTATTGGGTGTGTTGGGGACACAAGAGACTCTTTGTTATTTGGTTGTAGGGTTGTTTGAGAGAGACCATCTTCATCCTATGCCTCCCACGGATTGATAAACCTTAGGTCATCCACTTGAGGGAAATTTGCTACTGTCCTACAAACCTCTGCACTTGGAGTTCCAACAACGTCTATAAGAAGAGGGTTGTGTAGTAGACATCAAGCTCTTTTCTGGCGCCGTTGCCAGGGAGGCTAGGTAAGCGGCACTCACACCCCGTCAACTAAGCTCTTTTCTGGCGCTGTTGCCGGGGAGGCTAGGTAAGCGGCACTCACACCCCGTCAACTAAGCTCCTTTCTGGCGCCGTTGCCGGGGAGGTGAGTGCTTGAAGGTATATCTTTAGATCTTGCAGTCGAATCTTTTTGTTTCTTGTTTTATCACTAGTTTAGTTTATAAAAGAAAAAAAATGGAATTGAGTTTGTCTCATACGCTTCATCTTTTTAATATCTTCCGTGAAATTGATGGTAAGGAAAATTGTGCTCAATTGCTAGAAGAAGAATGCATTAAAATGTTTGGTACTAGATCTTTGTATGATGAGCATGATTGCAATGTTGTTAGTATGAATTCCTTGAATATCCATGATGCTAATGATATGCAAAGCCGCAAGCTTGGGGAAGCTATGTTTGATGAAGATGATATTTTTTGTCCCCCAAGTTTTGATGAGCAAATTTATTTTGATGATAGCATGCCTCCTATTTATGATGGTTATATTGATGAAAGTGGGTTTGGAAGAGTGTCAACTTTAGGAAGTAGTGATCCCACTATTTTGGAGGATGTTGAATATTATTGTGATAATTATGAAAGTGGATTTGGAGAGGTCATGACTTTATTTAGTGATGAATCCACTATTTCGAAAGAGGATCCAATTGATTATGAGAACAAACTTGCTATCTATGATGATTATTGTGATGAATTGTATGCTATTAATAATAATGATAACCATGCAACTTGTCATCATGATTTTAGTTTTCAGTTGGATTATGCCTCACATGATAATTATTTTGTTGAGTTTGCTCCCACTACTATTCATGAGAAGAAATTTGCTTATGTGGAGAGTAGTAAATTTTCTATGCTTGTAGATCATGAAAAGAATGCCCATGTGATGGTTATATTGTTGAATTCATTCATGATGCTACTGAAAATTATTATTAGGGAGGAACATATGCTTGTAGGAGTTGCAATGATATCAAGTTTCCTCTCTATGTGCTTAAAATCTTGAAGTTATGCTTGTTTTGCCTTCCTATGCTAGTTGATTATTGTTCCCATAAGTTGTTTGCTCACAAAATCCCTATGCATAGGAAGTGGGTTAGACTTAAATGTGCTAGTCATATGCTTCATGATGCTCCCGTTATGTTTCAATTCTTATCTTTTATGTGAGCATCATTGTCATCATCATGCCTAGCTAGAAAGGCATTAAAGAAAAGCGCTTGTTGGGAGACAACCCAATATTTACCTTTACTGTTTTTGTGTGTTCACATGATTATGCTACTGTAGTAATCATGTTTTATAGGTTTTGTTTCAATAAAGTGCCAAGTAAGACCTTTAGGATAGCTTACGGTGATAGTTGTGTTGATCCTACTGAAAATCAGAAACTTTTGCACCCAGTAAATTAATTTTGATAATATACAGAAACGTGATTTTGATCTGATTCTTTTTGATCTGGATTGGTACACAAATTGCTTAGGACTTCCAAATTTGGTAGGATTTTTGGAGTTCCATAAGTAGACGTTTGATACAGATTACTACAAACTGTTCTGTTTTTGATAGATTCTGTTTTCTATGTGTTGTTTGCTTATTTTGATCAATCTATGAGTAGTATCGGAGGGTATGAACCATAGAGAAGTTGGAATTCAGTATATATTACACCAATATGAATTTAGAATGAGTTCACAACAGTACCTAAGTGATGGTTTTATTTTCTTATACTAACAGAGCTTACGAGCTTTCTGTTAAGTTTTGCGTTGTGAAATTTTCAAGTTTTGGGTAAAGATTCGATGGACTATGGAATAAAGAGTGGTAAGAGCCTAAGCTTGGGGATGCCCAAGGCACACCAGGGTAATATTCAAGGATAACCAAGAGCCTAATGCTACCTCTTGAGCACTGTGTTGGATTTCCCCGAAGAGGAGAGGATGATGCAACAAAGTAGCGTAAGTATTTCCCTCAGTTTTTGAGAACCAAGGTATCAATCCAGTAGGAGACCACGCATAAGTCCCTCATACCTACACAAAACGATAGCAACTCGCAACCAACGCTTAGGGGTTGTCAATCCCTTCACGGTCACTTACGAGAGTGAGATCTGATAGAGATAATATTTTTGGTATTTTTGATAGATAAATGCAAAGTAAAAAGTAAAAGGCAAAGTAAAAACAAAGCAAGTAAATAAAGTGATAGAGATTGATATGATGAGAATAGACCCGGGGGCCATAGGTTTCACTAGTGGCTTCTCTCAAGAGCATAGATATTCTACGGTAGGTGAACAAATTACTGTTGAGCAATTGACAGAATTGAGCATAGTTATGAGTATAACTAGGCAATGATCATGTATATAGGCATCACTTCTGAGACAAGTAGATCAAAATGATTCTGCATGTACTACTATTACTCCACTCATCAACCGCTATCCAGCATGCATCTAGAGTATTAAGTAAAAACAGAGTAACGCCATAAGCAAGATGACATGATGTAGAGGGATGAATTCATGCAATATGTGAAAAACCCCATCTTGTTATCCTCGATGGCAACAATAAAATACGTGCCTTGCAACCCTTTCTGTCACTGGGTAAGGACACCGCAAGATTGAACCCAAAGCTAAGCACCTCTCCCATTGCAAGAACTACCAATCTAGTTGGCCAAACCAAAAAGGATAATTCGAAGAGACTTGCAAAGATAACTCAATCATACATAAAAGAATTCAGAGAAGAATCAAATATTTTCCATAGATAATACTGGATCATAAACCCACAATTCATCGGTCTCAAAAAACACACCGCAAAAGGAAGATTACATCGAATAGATCTCCACGAGAGAGGGGGAGAACATTGTATTGAGATCCAAAAAGAGAGAAGAAGCCATCTAGCTACTAGCTATGGACCCGAAGGTCTGAAGTAAACTACTCACACTTCATCGGAGGGGCTATGGTGATGATGTAGAAGCCCTCCGTGGTGGATGCCCCCTCCGGTGGAGCTCCGGAACAGGCCCCAAGATGGGATCTCGTGGATACAGAAGGTTGCAGCGGTGGAATTAGGTTTTTGGCTCCTGTTCTGATCGTTCGGGGATACGTAGGTATATATAGGAGGAAGGAGTACGTCGGTGGAGCTCCGAGGGGCCCACAAGGTAGGGGGTGCGCCCAGGGGGGGTGCCCTCCACCCTCGTGACCTCCTCGGGCACTGCTTGGAGTAGGGTCCAAGTCTCCTGGATCACGTTCGGTTGAAAAATCACGATCCCGAAGGTTTCATTCCGTTTGGACTCCATTTGATATTCTGTTTCTTCGAAATACTGAAAAAGGCAAAAAACAGCAATTCTGGGCTGGGCCTCCGGTTGGTAGGTTAGTCCCAAAAGTAATATAAAAGTGGAAAATAAAGCCCAATATAGTCCAAAACTGTAGATAAAGTAGCATGGAGCAATCAAAAATTATAGATACATTAGAGACGTATCAGGCATCCCCAAGCTTAATTCCTGCTCGTCCTCGAGTAGGTAAATGATAAAAAAGAATTCTTGATGTGGAGTGATACTTTGGCATAATTTCAATGTAAATCTTTTTAATTGTGATATGAATATTCAGATCCGAAAGATTCAAGACAAAAGTTCATATTGACACAAAAATAATAATACTTCTAGCATACTAATCAAAGCAATCATGTTTTCTCAAAATAACATGGCAAAAGAAAGTTCATCCCTACAAAATCATATAGTTAGGATATGCTTCATTTTCGTCACACAAAGATGTTCCCAACTTCTATACCCCCGATGACAAGGCAAGCAGTTGTTTCATACTTAAATAATCTCAAACTTTTTCAACCTTCACGCAATACATGAGCGTGAGCCATGGATATAGCACTATGGGTGGAATAGAATATGATGATGGGGATTGTGTGGAGAAGACAAAAAAGGAGAAAGTCTCACATTGACGAGGCTAATCAACGGGCTATGGAGATGCCCATCAATTGATGTCAACATGAGGAGTAGGGATTGCCATGCAACGGATGCACTAGAGCTATGAATGCTCTACAAAATAAAACTAGTGGGTGTGCATCCAACTCGCTTGCTCACGAAGACCTAGGGCATTTGAGGAAGCCCATCGTAGGAATATACAAGCCAAGTTCTATAATGAAAAATTCCCACTAGTATAAAAAGACAACTTATGAGACTCACTACATGAGGAAGAAGGTGCTACTTTGAAGAACAATATATGAGACTCACTACATGAAGAACAAGGTGCTACTTTGAAGCACAAGTGTCGAAAAAGAGATAGTAGCATTGCCCTTTTTTATTTTATTTTTTTGGGCCTTTTATTTGGCCTTTCCTTTTTTTATTTGGGCAATGCTCTAATAATGATGATCATCACACTTCTATTGATTACAACACAAGGATTACAACTTGAAACTTAGAACAAGATATGACTCTATATGAATGCCTCCAGCGGTGTACCGGGATGGTGCAATGAATCAAGAGTGGCATGTATGGAAAATAATGCATGGTGGCTTTGCCACAAATACGATGTCAACTACAAGATCATGCAATGGAAATATGACAAAAGTAATGTATGTCATGATGATGATGGTGGAAGTTGCATGGCAATATATCTCGGAATGGCTATGGAAATGCCATGATAGGTAGGTATGGTGGCTGTTTTGAGGAAGATATAAGGAGGTTTATGTGTGATAGAGTATATCGTATCACGGGGTTTGGATGCACCGGCAAAGTTTGCGCCAACTCTCAAGGTGAGAAAGGGCAATGCACGGTATCGAAGAGGCTAGCAAAGGTGAAAAGGTGAGAGTGCGTATAATCCATGGACTCAACATTAGTCAAAAGAACTCATATACTTATTGCAAAAATTTAGAAGTCATAAAAAATTCAAGTACTATGCGCATGCTCCTAGGGGGATAGATTGGTAGGAAAAGACCATGGCTCGTCCCCGACCGCCACTCATAAGGATGCACAAGCCAGGTACACTTCATGTTTCAAATTTGTTACACAACTTTAACCATACGTGCATGCTACGGGACTTGCAAACTTCAACACAAGTATTTCTCAAATTCATAATCACCCAACTAGCACGACTTTGATATTATCACCTCCATATCTCAAAACAATTATCAAGCATCAAACTTATCTTAGTATTCAATTCACTCAAAAGAAAGTTTCACATATCTTGAACACCAAGTATATTAACATTAAGCAAATTACCATGCTATTAAAGACTCTCAAAATAATCTAAGTGAAGCATGAGAGATCAATAGTTTCTTTAAAACAAATCCACCACCATGCTCTAAAAGATCTGAGTGAAGTACTAGAGCAAAAATTATCACGCTCAAAAGATATAAGTGAAGCACTATGAGCAAAACTATCAAGCTCAAAAGATATAAGTGAAGCACATAGAGTATTCTAACAAATTCCAATTCATGTATGGCTCTCTCAAAAATATGTGTACAGCAAGGATGATTGTGGTAGACTAACAAGCAAAGACACAAATAATACAAGACACTCCAAGCAAAACACATATCATGTTGGTGAATAAAAATATAGCTCCAAGTAAATTACCGATGGAAGTGGACGAAAGAGGGGATGCTTTCCGGGGCATCCCCAAGCTTTGACTTTTTGGTGTCCTTGGATTATCTTGGGGGTGCCATGGGCATCCCCAAGCTTAGGCTCTTGCCACTCCTTGTTCCATAATCCATCAAAAGAATTCACCCAAAACTTGAAAACTTCACAACACAAAACTCAACACAAATCTCGTGAGCTCCGTTAGAGAAAGAAAATAAAAGACTACTTCAAGGTACTGTAATGAAATCATTATTTATTTATATTGGTGTTAAACCTACTATATTCCAACTTCTCTATGGTTTATAAACTAATTAACTAGCCATAGATTCATCAAAATAAGCAAACAACACACGAAAAATAGAATCTGTCAAAAACAGAACAGTCTGTAGCAATCTGTAACTAACGCAAACTTCTCGAAGTCTAAACATTCTACCAAAATAGGAAGTCCTGGAAAATTTGTTTGTTGATCAGCAGCAAAAATAATCAACGCAAAAGCACGTTCCTGTGATTTATCATACCTAAATTCGTGCGTGCAAAGTTTCTGTTTTTCAGCAAAATCAAATCAACTATCATCGTAGGTTATCCTATAGGTTCTACTTGGCACAAACACTAATTAAAACATAAAACCACATCCAAACAGAAGGTAGATGGATTATTTATTCCTAAACAGACGCAAAAACAAAAAAAAACACAAAATAAAATTGGGTTGCCTCCCAACAAGCGCTATCGTTTAACGCCCCTAGCTAGGCATAAAAGCAAGGATAGATCTAGGTATTACCATCTTTGGTAGGCAATTCTTCAATGAGGTATCTACCTCCTTTAGGATTTTCTTTCTTACTAGTAATTGTCAAATTTTCAGGCAAAAGATCGAAAAATTCATCTATAGTATAAGGTTCCTTAATGATGGAAAAAAGATTGGGATGAACGCTTATAGATTTAAGATCCGCAGTTTCCTTACTAGATGATTCACCCTTATTCTTAGGAACCTAAATGAGCTTAGTATTTTTAGTAGACGAACTTGGAGTATTTTTCATGGAAGAAAAAGCGGTTCCCAATTTGGTAATGATACCCTCAAGTTTATCAATTCTTGTGGAGTCTAGATTTATTTTCTCATTGACTATGGGATCTTTTTCTTTAATATTTTTCAAAGTCATTCCTACCTTAGATCCATATTGGGTAATTTGATTGTGGATCTTTTTATCAAGATTTTCAATTGATTCAATGGTAGCAACTTTATTCTCAATAATTTCAAGTCTTTGCATAACATGCTCCAAAGTTAACGTAGTTCCATTAATCAAAAGAGGTGGTGAGCCAAATATATCTATTAAAGCATTATAAGAATCAAAAGTATGGCTACCCAAAAAATTCCCTCCGATAATGGTATCAAGGATATATCTATACCAAGGATTAGCACCTACGCAAAAATTGCGAAGAAGAACTGAAGTAGATTGCTTCCTGGTAGATTTATTTTGAGCATTGCAAATTCTATACTAAGCATCTTTTAGATTTCTCCCTCCCTTTGTTTAAAATTGAGGACTTCATTCTCAAGAGATAACGGAGAAGATAAGAAACTAGTCATGACGACAAGCAAGAAAACGAGCTAGCACACGAGCAAACAGAAAGGCAACGGGAAAAAGGCAAAAGGAAAAGAGAGGAGGAAATTGGGAAAGAGAGGGAAAATAAAACGGCAAGGGTGAAGTGGGGGAGAGGAAAACGAGAGGCAAATGGCAAATAATGTAATGCGAGAGATAGGGATTGCGATGGGTACTTGGCATGGTTGACTTGCTTGCGTGAGCCTCCCCGACAACGGCGCCAGAAATTCTTCTTGCTACCTCTTGAGCACTGCGTTGGATTTCCCCGAAGAGGAGAGGATGATGCATCAAAGTAGCGTAAGTATTTCCCTCAGTTTTTGAGAACCATGGTATCAATCCAGTAGGAGACCACACACAAGTCCCTCGTACCTACACAAAATGATAGCAACTCGCACCCAACGCTTAGGGGTTGTCAATGCCTTCACGGTCACTTACGAGAGTGAGATCTGATAGAGATAATATTTTTGGTATTTTTGATAGATAGATGCAAAGTAAAAAGTAAAAGGCAAAGTAAAAACAGAGAAACTAAATAAAGTGATAGAGATTGATATGATGAGAATAGACCCGGGGGCCATAGGTTTCACTAGTGGCTTCTCTCAAGAGCATATATATTCTACGGTGGGTGAACAAATTACTGTTGAGCAATTGACAGAATTGAGCATAGTTATGAGTATATCTAGGCAATAATCATGTATATAGGCATCACGTCTGAGACAAGTAGATCGAAATGATTCTGCATCTACTACTATTACTCCACTCATCGACCGCTATCCAGCATGCATCTAGAGTATTAAGTAAAAACAGAGTAACGCCGTAAGAAAGATGACATGATGTAGAGGGATAAATTCATGCAATATGATAAAAACTCCATCTTGTTATCCTTGATGGCAACAATAAAATATGTGCCTTGCAACCCTTTCTGTCACTGGGTAAGGACACCGCAAGATTGAACCCAAAGCTAAGCACTTCTCCCATTGCAAGAACTACCAATCTAGTTGGCCAAGCCAAAAAGGATAATTCGAAGAGACTTGCAAATATAACTCAATCATACATAAAAGAATTCAGAGAAGAATCAAATATTTTCCATAGATAATACTGGATCATAAACCCACAATTCATCGGTCTCAACAAACACACCGCAAAAAGAAGATTACATCGAATAGGTCTCCACGGGAGAGGGGGAGAACATTGTATTGAGATCCAAAAAGAGAGAAGAAGCCATCTAGCTACTAGCTATGGACCCGAAGGTCTGAAGTAAACTACTCACACTTCATCGGAGGGGCTATGGTGATGATGTAGAAGCCCTCTGTGGTGGATGCCCCCTCCGGCGGAGCTCCGGAACATGCCCTAAGATGGGATCTCATGGATACAGAAGGTTGCGGCGGTGGAATTAGGTTTTTGGCTCCTATTCTGATCGTTCGGGGATACGTAGGTATATATAGGAGGAAGGAGTACGTCGGTGGAGCTCCGAGGGGCCCACGAGGTAGGGGGGCGCGCCCAGGGGGGCGCCCTCCACCCTCGTGACCTCCTCGGGCACTGCTTGGAGTAGGGTCCAAGTCTCCTGGATTACGTTCGGTTGGAAAATCACGATCCCGAAGGTTTCATTCCGTTTGGACTCCGTTTGATATTCTATTTCTTCAAAATACTGAAAAAGGCAAAAAAACAACAATTCTGGGCTGGGCCTCCGGTTAGTATGTTAGTCCCAAAAGTAATACAAAAGTGGAAAATAAAGCCCAATATAGTCCAAAACAGTAGATAAAGTAGCATGGAGCAATCAAAAATAGATACGTTGGAGACGTATCACCTAAGCTTGGGGATGCCCTGGATGGCATCCCCTCTTTCGTCTTCGTCTATCGGTAACTTTACTTGGAGTTATATTTTTGTTCACCACATGATATGTAGTTTGCTTGGAGCGTCATTTTTCTTTTATTAGTATTTGCTTGCTGTTATTTAGAATAATGTTTTGCATCTTTTGTTTCAATAAAAATTTCAAGGTTAGTCTTTACCATGCTTATTTTGCTAGTATACATGTTGCTGTTTGAAAATAGAAAGTTTACCGCTGTTGCAAAAATTCCCTAGAAAAGTAAGAGACTGATATAGTGTTGAAACTTTTTGCATATTGAGCTATGATAAATCTTCTACAGCTTAGTATTTTTCTCATAATTTTTGGAGTTAGGGAAGTATGATGAATCTTGCATTCTTTACAGACTGTACTGTTTTGGCAGATTGCTGTTATGTTTGCATTGTTTGCATATGTTTACATGTTTAATGATTCTATTTGAGGATAGGAGTATTAAATATGCAGAGGCATTTAGTATGCAATGTTGAATAATAATTTTAGTGATGTGTTCCAGTAGAAAATGATAAGGTTTTGCATTGGTTTATACTAACTTATCTCACGAGTTCTTGTTGAGTTTTATGTGGATGAAGTTTTTTGAGAAATAGAGAAACCATGATATGAGAGGGATTAAGGAGACACAAAAGTTCAAGCTTGGGGATGCCCAAGGCACTTTAAAAAATATATTTCAAGAAGTCTCAAGCATCTAAGCTTGGGGATGCCCCGTTAGGCATCCCACCTTTCTTCTTCAACAACTATCGATTAGTATCGGTTGAGCCTAAGTTTTTACTTATTCACATGAGTTGTGCTATCCTTGCAATGTCATTTTATTTTGCTTTGCTTGCTGTTTGAATACAATACCAAGATCTGAAATTCTTTAATGAGAGAGAGAGTCTTCACATAGTTACATAATTATTTAGCTACTCATTGATCTTCACTTATATCTTGTTGGAGTAGTTTGTGATTTACTCGTGTGCTTCACTTATATCCTATGAGTAAATGGTTGGATGAGTTGAATGCCATAAATCTGAAATTATATATGTTTCATTTGCTAATCCCATGGGGAGTAATGACTTCACATCTAAGAAGTAGAGGTTGTAAATTTATTAAAGGTTAGCAAGCATTGTATTGGTCATTTGAACAATTCATGAAAGAATATTGAAGGAAGAGAGATTTCACATATAAATATACTATCTTGGACATCTTTTTTAATTGTGAGCACTCATTAAGTATGACATGCTAAAGAGTTGATGTTGGACAAGGAAGACAACGTAATGGGTTATGTTTTCTCACATCTCAGTTAAAGTATATTGTCATGGATCATTCAAACATGTTGAGCTTGCCTTTCCCCCTCATGCTAGCCAAAATTCCTTGCACCAAGTAGAGATACTACTTGTGCTTCCAAATATCCTTAAACCCAGTTTTTGCCATGAGTGTCCACCATACCTACCTATATGCAGTATTTACCTACCGTTCCAAGTAAATTTGCATGTGACAAACTCTAAGCCTTCAAATAATAATCTGTTTTGTATGCCCGAATCGCTCATGTAGTGACTAGGGGCTGTCAGTATCTTCCATGCTAGGTGAGTTATTCTCAAGATGAGTGGACTCCGCTCATCATTCACGAGAAAAATGGCTGGTAACCGGGATGCCCGGTCCCATGATCAAAAGATCAAAATCAAATCAAAAATAATTGCAAACAAAACTCCCCCAAGACTGTTGTTGGTATGGACGGTACCCCGTTGTTTCGGATGGCCGTGGAGTGTGACTGTTGGTGGAGGGGGAGTAAAATCTTTACCATTCTGTTTGGGAACCGCCTATAATGTATGTAGTATGGAAGATATTGGGAACTCTTGGTTGTTATGTTGACAATGAGATCATACCTCTCAAAATTATTTATCTCTATTTCAAAATCGAGCTCTGGCACCTCTGCAAATCCCTGCTTCCCTCTGCGAAGGGCCTATCTTTTACTTTATGCAAGAGCCAAGGTGATCTTCAACTTTCCCTTTTTCATTTTATCCTTTGGCAAGCACCTCGTGTTGGAAAGATCCTAATATATATATCCAATTGGATATAAGTTAGCATGAACTATTAATGTTGACATCACCCAGAGGTGAATACGTTGGGATGCGAAATTATAAGCCCCTATCTTTCTCAGTGTCCGATTAAAACTCCATAACCATAAGTATTGCGTGAGTGTTAGCAATTGTAGAAGACTATATGATAGTTGAGTATGTGAAGTTTGCTAAATCAAAGCTCTGACATAGACCCTTGATGACCCACAAGTATAGGGGATCTATCGTAGTCTTTTTGATAAGTAAGAGTGTCGAACCCAATGAGGAGCAGAAGGAAAGGATAAGCGGTTTTCAGCAAGGTATTCTCTGCAAGTACTGAAATAAGTGGTAACAGATAGTTTTGTGATAAGATAAACTGTAACGAGTAACAAGTAACAAAAGTAAATAAAGTTCAGCAAGGTGGCCCAACCCTTTTTGTAGCAAAGGACAAGCCTGGACAAACTCTTATAATAGGAAAAGTGCTCCCTAGGACACATGGAAATATCGTCAAGCTAGTTTTCATCACGCTCATATGATTTGCGTTCGGTACTTTGATAATTTGATATGTGGGTGGACAGGTGCTTGGGTACTGCCCTTACTTGGACAAGAATCCCACTTATGATTAACCTCTATTGCAAGCATCCGCAACTACAACAAAAGTATTAAGGTAAACCTAACCATAGCATGACACATATGGATCCAAATCAGCCCCTTATGAAGCAACGCATAAACTAGGGTTTAAGCTTCTGTCACTCTAGCAACCCATCATCTACTTATTACTTTCCAATGCCTTCCTCTAGGCCCAAATAATGGTGAAGTGTTATGTAGTCGACGTTCACATAACACCACTAGAGGTTAGACAACATACATCTTATCAAAATATCGAAGGAATACCAAATTCACATGACTACTAATAGCAAGACTTCTCCCTTGTCCTCAGGAACAAACGTAACTACTCACAAAGCATATTCATTTTCATAATCAGAGGGGTAATAATGTGCATATAAGATCTGAACATATGATCTTCCACCAAATAAACCAACTAGCATCAACTACAAGGAGTAATCAACACTACTAGAAACCTACTAGCACCAATCCCGGACTTGGAGACAAGAATTGGATACAAGAGATGAACTAGGGTTTGGAGATGAGATGGTGCTGGTGAAGATGTTGGTGGAGATTGCCCTCTCCTGATGAGAGGAGCGTTGGTGATGACGACGGTGATGATTTCCCCTCCCGGAGGGAAGTGTCCCCGGCAGAACAGCTCTGCCGGAGCCCTAGATTGGTTCCGCCAAGGTTCCGCCTCGTGGCGGCAGAGTCTCGTCCCGAAAGGTTCTCTCCTATTTTTTTCTCATCAAAAGACTTCATATGGGAGAAGATGGACGTCGGAGAGCCACCAGGGGGCCCACGAGGTAGGGGGCGCGCCCAGGGGGGGCACGCCCCCCACCCTCGTGAGCAGGGTGTGGGCCCCCTGGCCTTCATCTTTGGCGACGATTTTTCTTTATTTATTTTAAGGTATTCCGTGGAGTTTCAGGACTTTTGGAGTTGCGTAGAATAGTCCTTCAATATTTGCTCCTTTTCCAGCCTAGAATTCCAGCTGCTGGCATTCTCCCTCTTCATGTAAACCCTGTAAAATAAGAGAGAATAACCATAAGTATTGTGACATAGCGTGAAATAACAGCCATAATGCAATAAATATTGACATAAAAGCATGATGCAAAATGGACGTATCAACTTCCCCAAGCTTAGACCTCGCTTGTCCTCAAGCGAAAAGCCGATAACAATAAATATGTCCTCATGTTTAGAGGTAGAGGCATCGATAAAAATAAAATACGGACATGAAGGCATCATGATTATTTCATAACAGCAACATATATAGATTTTGTCATATGATTACTTATGTTCAAGTGATGATCTTTTCACAAAGCCAAAGTATGAATCAGAAAACTTATTGAGCACCAACAAATTTATACCATCAGTCATTGAAGCAATTGCAATTTATCATAACATCGGAAAGAGTCTATGTCAAAGCTTAAAAGCAAGTCCACATACTCAACTATCACTTAGTCCTTCACAATTGCTAACACTCACGCGATACTTGTGGTTACGGAGTTTTAATCGGACACATAGAAAGATAGGGGCTTATAGCTTTTTCCCCACAACCTTTTACCTCAAGGGTAATGTCAACAATAATAATTCACGCTCCCCCACATCCAATTAGATATATATATCATGTTCTTTCCAACATGCTGAGCTTGCCAAAGGATAAAATGAAAAAAAGAAAGGGTGAAGATCACCGTGACTCTTGCATAAGGTAGAGGATAATAATAAAAGATAGGCCCTTTGCAGAGGGAAGCAGAGGTTGTCATGCGCGTTTAGGGTTGATGCACAAAATCTTAATGCAAAAGAACATCACTTTATATTGCCCCTTGCATGTGAACCTTTATTATGCAGTCCGTCGCTTTTATTGCATCCACAACAAGTTCGTACAAAGCTTATTTCTCTGCACTAATAAGTCATGCATATTTAGAGAGCAATTTTTATTGCTTGCACCGATGACAACTTACTTGAAGGACCTTACTCAATCCATAGGTAGATATGGTGGACCAATCTACTTAGTGCTGAGAATTGGCTAGCATGAGGGGGAAAGGCAAACTCAACACGGTAGAGGAACCATGACAACATACTTTATCTCAGATATAGAAAACATAACTCATTATGTTGTCTTCCTTGTCCAACCTCAACTCTTTAGCATGTCATATTTTAATGAGTGCTCCCAATCATAAAAGATGTCAATGATAATATATCTATATGTGAAACCTCTCTTTCTTTATTACTTCCTTTTTATTGCAACGATGACCAAAGCTATATTTGCCAACTCCCAACAACTTTTAATCATCATACTCTTTCTATCTGGAGTCATTACTTTCACTAAGACCAATATAAACTCTTTGTTTCTTTTTATTCTTTTCTTTATTCACCCAAGATCATGGCAAAGTAATCAAGCCCTTGACTCAACACTAATCTTTATTATAAATAGCTCACGGACTCGATTGCATAGAGGGATCATAAAGCAAAACTCAAAACTAGATCATGCCATGACTTTATTCTACTAAATCAGGATACTACTAATAGGATCGAACTAAGAAAAACGGTAAAGATAGGAGTTGTGATGGTGATATGATACCAGGGCACCTCCCCCAAGCTTGGCAGTTGCCAAGGGGAGTGCCCATACCCATGTGATTATGTATCCTTCCTTGTTGGCGGTGGAGGCGTTGATGATGATGCAAGCTTGTCGTCCACCTTCCATGGCATAGGCTCACCATCATAGAAGGATGATCGAGTCTCCGAAATCCTCAAATCTGCAGCCAAACTCATCCTTTTGAATCTATATTCATACTCACAGTTTTGGTTTTGCAAATCATAGATTTGGGCTTGGAGGTGCTCGATCTTGTCATGTAGCTTATAGATGGCTTCCTCGGTCTTCTTGGCATCCGGCTCATAGTTGTTGGTGAACTCCGCGCGCATCTTGTGGGTAGCGTTGATTCCACGCTCCATCATCCCCTGGCACTTGAAAACTTGTTGCTCCATTGCTTCGAGCCTCAACTCCACGCTTCCGGTTCCCTTTGGTCCCTCAACATCGCGGATGTGCAGCAACCCATCACGCATCTCCGCGAGGGTGTCGCAGCACCTCCGCGAGGTAAGGGTTCATAACCTTCTCGAAGAACTTGTCCTTGGAAGCACTTGGGGTCGCCATGATGATCTAGACCTGTCAGAAAAACAGCTCGAAACAAGAACAGGGGAGATTTGCGTGATACGAGAGTCAAAACCTTCGGGAGTATATATAATGAATTTTTACCGACCAAAATACGTACTGTGCAAGGAAACGGAGTCCGGAGGGCACACGAGGTGCTCACGAGGTAGGGGGCGCGCCCAGGGGGGTAGGGCGCGCCCTCCACCCTCGTGGAGGCCTCGTGTCCTCCACGGACTGCTACTTATTTTTCTATTTGTCTAAATATTCCAAAACGGAGAAATATTGCCTTAGAAATTGTTTTGGAGTCGGTTTACTTACCGTACCACATACCTACTCCTTTTTGGAGTTTGGAACGTTCTGGAAAGTGTCCCTTATGTATTCCTCCGGGGTTACGGTTTCAATACTATTAGTTTCAACATTTATAGGATTACCTGAGATATAGTGTTTGATCCTTTGACCGTTTACCACCTTCGGATTTGTGTCTGCGAAGTTCTTGATTTTTATGGCACCGGAACGATCGACCTCCTCGGAACGTAGGGACCTTCCCATTTGGAGAGAAGTTTTCCTGCAAAAAATCTTAAAAGAGAGTTGTATAGCAATACGTAATCACCTACATTAAACTCACACTTTTGTATCCTTTTGTCATGCCACCTTTTAACTTTTTCTTTAAACAACTTGGCATTTTCATAAGCTTGGGTTCTGCATTCATCAAGTGAGCTAATATCAAATAACCTCTTCTCACCGGCAAGTTTGAAGTCATAGTTGAGCTCTTTAATAGCCCAATATGCCTTATGTTCTAGTTCAAGAGGTAAGTGACATGCTTTTCCATAAACCATTTTATACGGAGACATACCCATAGGATTTTTGTACGCAGTTCTGTAGGCCCATAATGCATCATTTAGTTTTTTGGACCAATTCTTCCTAGACCTATTGACAGTTTTTTGCAAAATTAATTTGAGCTCTCTATTGCTCAATTCTACCTGCCCACTAGACTGTGGGTGATATGGAGATGCAATTCTATGATTAACGTCGTATTTAGCAAGCATCTTACGGAAAGCACCATGAATAAAGTGTGAACCACCATCAGTCATTAAGTATCTAGGGACTCCAAACCTCGGAAAAATAACTTCCTTAAGCATTTTAATAGAAGTGTTATGATCAGCACTACTAGTTGGAATAGCTTCTACCCACTTAGTAACGTAATCAATAGCAACTAAAATATGAGTGTAACCATTAGAGGCAGGAAAAGGTCCCATATAATCAAAGCCCCAAACATCAAATGGCTCAATAACAAGTGAATAATTCATAGGCATTTATTGACGTCTACTGATATTACCAATTCTTTGACATTCATCACAAGATAAAACAAACTTACGGGCATCCTTGAAGAGAGTAGGCCAATAAAAGCCGGATTGCAATAGCTTATGTGCAGTTCTATCTCCAGCGTGGTGTCCTCCATAAGCTTTGGAGTGACACTTGCGTAGGATCTGTTCCTGTTCATGCTCAGGTACACAACGTCTAATAACACCATCTACTCCTTCTTTATAAAGATGTGGGTCATCCCAAAAGTGATGTCGCAAGTCATAGAAAAACTTTTTCTTTTGTTGGTATGTGAAGCTAGGTGGTATAAATTTAGCAACAATACAATTAGCATAATCAGCATACCATGGAGTGCTACGAGAAGTACTTATGACATTTAATTGCTCATCAGGAAAGCTATCATCAATAGGTAGTGGGTCATCAAGAACATTCTCTAGCCTAGACAAGTTGTCTGCAACGGGGTTCTCACCTCCTTTTCTATCAACAATATGTAAATAAAATTCTTGAAGCAAGAAAACCAACTAATGAGTCTAGGTTTTGCATCTTTCTTTTCCATAAGATATTTAATAACAGCATGATCTGTGTGAATAGTTACTCTAGAATCAACAATATAGGGTCTGAATTTATCACAAGCAAATACAACCGCTAAAAGTTCCTTTTCGGTAGTAGCATAATTTCTTTGAGCATTGTCTAGAGTCTTACTAGCATAATGGATAACATTCAATTTCTTATCAACTCTTTGCCCTAGAACAGCACCTACAGCATAATCAGTAGCATCACACATAATTTCAAAGGGTAAATTCCAATCAGGTGGCTGAACAAGAGGTGTGGAGACTAATGCTTTCTTAAGTATTTCAAATGCTTCTACACAATCATCATCAAAGACAAATGGTACATCTTTTTGTAATAAATTAGTCAGAGGCCGAGAGATTTTTGAGAAGTCCTTGATGAACCTCCTATAAAATCCAGCGTGACCAAGGAAACTTCTTATACCATTGATGTCCTTGGGACATGGCATCTTTTCAATAGCATCAACCTTGGCTTTATCAACTTCAATACCTCTTTCAGAAACTTTGTGCCCCAAGACAATACCTTCATTCACCATAAAGTGGCACTTTTCCCAATTCAAGACAAGATTAGTTTCTTCACATCTCTACAAAACTCGAGCAAGATTGCTCAAGCAATCATCAAAAGAGGAACCATAGATGGAAAAGTCGTCCATGAAAACCTCACAAACTTTCTCGCAAAAGTCAGAGAATATAGCCATCATGCATCTTTGAAAGGTAGCAGGTGCATTACATAAACCAAAAGGCATACGTCTATAAGCAAAAGTACCAAAAGGGCATGTAAAAGTAGTCTTTGATTGATCTTTAGCCGACACATGTATTTGAGAAAAACCAGAATAACCATCTAGAAAGCAATAATGTGTATGTTTGCATAATCTTTCTAGCATTTGATCAATAAAAGGTAAGGGGTAATGATCTTTCTTAGTAGCCTTATTTAATTTGTGGAAATCAATTACCATCCTATAACCTATGATAATTCTTTGCGGAATCAATTCATCTTTATCATTAGGGACAACAGTAATACCTCCCTTCTTAGGGACACAATGGACATGACTTACCCACTGACTATCAGCAACGGGATAAATTATAGCTGCCTACAGAAGCTTGAGTATTTCTTTTCTTACCACTTCTTTCATTTTAGGATTCAAACGTCGTTGAGGATCACGAACCGGTTTGGCATCCGCTTCCAAATTTATTTTATGTTGACATAGAGTGGTACTGATGCCCTTAAGATCATCCAGAGTATATCCAATAGCGGCACGATGCTTCTTCAGAGTTTTCAATAATCTTTCTTCTTCATGCTCTGAAAGGTTAGCGCTAATAATGACAGGATATATTTTCTTTTCATCAAGATAAGCATATTTAATACTATCAGGCAACGGTTTAAGCTCAAACACGGGATCACCCTTGGGTGGAGGAGGATCCCCTAGGATTTCAACAGGCAAATTGTGTTGCAGAATAGGTTCCTATTTAAATAATACTTCATCTATTTCCCTTCTTTCATTCATGAACATATCATTTTCATGGTCTAGCAAATAGTGTTCTAAAGGATCACTAGGAGGTACAGCAATAGAAGCAAGACCAATAATTTCATCCTTACTAGGCAATTCTTCCTCACGATGTTGTTTACTAAATTTAGAGAAATTAAACTCATGAACCATATCATCCAAGCCAACAGTAACAACATTCTTTTCGCAATCTATCGTAGCATTAACAGTACGCAAGAAGGGTCTACCGAATATAATGGAACAAAAGCTATCTTGTGGAGAACCAAGAACAAGAAAATCAGCGGGATATTTGGTTTTCCCACACAAGACTTCAACATCTCTAACAATTCCCATTGGAGATATAGTATCTCTATTGGTAAGTTTAATTGTAACATCAATTTCTTCTAACTCAACAGGTGCAATCTCATGCATAATTTCTTTGTATAAGCCGATGGGTATAACACTATCACTAGCACCCTTATCACATAAGCCATGATAACAATGATCTCCTATTTTAACAGAAATAACAGGCACGCCTACCACAGGTCTATGTTTATCTCTATCACAGGGTTTAGCAATTCTAGCAGTTTCACCAGTGAATTGAATAACATACCCATCAATATTATCAGACAAGAGATCTTTAACAATAGCAATATTGGGTTCTACTTTGACTTGCTCAGGAGGTGTATAAGTCCTAGTATTGCTTTTATGAACAACAGTTGAAGCTTTGGCATGATCCTTCATTCTAACAGGGAAAGGTGGTTTCTCAACATAAGAAGTGGGAACAATAGGATCATTGTAAGTGACAGTCTTTTCTTCAACTTTAATAGGTGCATCTACTTTTACTTCTATGGGAGGATGATATTTAAACCACTTCTCCTTGGGGAGATCAACATAAGTAGCAAAAGATTCACAGAAAGAAGCTACTATATCAGAGTCAAGTCCATATTTAGTGCTAAACTTACGGAAAATATCGGTATCCATAAAAGATTTAACACAATCAAACTTAGGTGTCATACCTGACTCCTTACCTCCGTCGTGGTCCCAATCTTCAGTGTTGCGTTTAATTCTATCCAATAAATTCCATCCAAATTCAGTAGACTTCATCATAAAAGAGCCAGCACAAGAAGTATCGAGCATGGTGCGATTATTATCAGAAAGCCGAGCATAAAAATTCTGGAGAATTGTCAATTTTGAGAGCTCATGATTGGGGCATGAATATAACATTGATTTAAGCCTCCCCCAAGCTTGAGCGATGCTTTCTCCTTCGCGAGGCCAAAAATTATATATATAATTGCGATCACGATGAACAAGATGCATAGGGTAATACTTTTGATGAAATTCCAATTTCAATCTTTTATAGTTCCATGATCTCGTATCATCACATAGCCTATACCATGTCAATGCGTCTCCCTCCAAAGATAAAGGGAAAGCCTTCCTCTTAACAACATCATCGGGTATACCCGCAAGCTTAAATAGTCCACAAATATCATCCACAAAGCGTAGATGTTCGTCGGGATGCTTTGTTCCATCTCCTGCGAAAGTGTTAGCTAGCAGTTTTTCCATCATACCCGAAGGAATCTGAAAAGCAGTTTCATTTTCAATAGATTCAGTAGGTTCAGTAGGTTGAGGAGCAACTCTTGGCTCAACCGGACAGGGTGAAGATACCCCGAACAAGCCCCTCAAACAATTACTTCCCATGGTAACAAGTGACGGAAAATTTCAGCACACTAAATAAATTTTCCTTACCAAATTCCACCTACCAAAGGCGCTTCACTCCCCGACAACGGCGCCAGAAAAGAGTCTTGATGACCCACAAGTATAGGGGATCTATCGTAGTCCTTTTGATAAGTAAGAGTGTCGAACCCAACGAGGAGCAGAAGGAAATGATAAGCGGTTTTCAGCAAGGTATTCTCTGCAAGTACTGAAATAAGTGGTAACAGATAGTTTTGTGATAAGATAAATTGTAACAAGTAACAAGTAACAAAAGTAAATAAAGCGCAGCAAGGTGGCTGAATCCTTTTTGTAGCAAAGGACAAGCCTGGACAAACTCTTATAATAGGAAAAGCGCTCCCGAGGACACATGTGAATATCGTCAAGCTAGTTTTCATCACGCTCATATGATTCGCGTTCGGTACTTTGATAATTTGATATGTGGGTGGACCGGTGCTTGGGTACTGCCCTTACTTGGACAAGCATCCCACTTATGATTAACCTCTATTGCAAGCATCCGCAACTACAACAAAAGTATTAAGGTAAACCTAACCATAGCATGAAACATATGGATCCAAATCAGCCCCTTACGAAACAACACATAAACTAGGGTTTAAGCTTCTGTCACTCTAGCAACCCATCATCTACTTATTACTCCCAATGCCTTCCTCTAGGCCCAAATAATGGTGAAGTGTTATGTAGTCGACGTTCACATAACACCACTAGAGGTTAGACAACATACATCTTATCAAAATATCAAATGAATACCAAATTCACATGACTACTAATAGCAAGACTTCTCCCTTGTCCTCAGGAACAAACGTAACTACTCACAAAGCATATTCATGTTCATAATCAGAGGGGTAATAATGTGCATATAGGATCTGAACATATGATCTTCCACCAAATAAACCAACTACCATCAACTACAAGGAGTAATCAACACTACTAGCAACCTACTAGCACCAATCCCGGACTTGGAGACAAGAATTGGATACAAGAGATGTACTAGGATGTGGAGATGAGATGGTTGTCGGTGTCAAAACCGGCGGATCTCGGGTAGGGGGTCCCGAACTGTGCGTCTAGGCGGATGGTAACAGGAGACAAGGGGCACGATGTTTTTACCCTGGTTCGGGCCCTCTTGATGGAGGTAAAACCCTACTCGTGCTTTATTGATATTGATGATATGGGTTGTACAAGAGTAGATCTACCACGAGATCAAGGAGGCTAAACCCTAGAAGCTAGCCTATGGTATGATTGTTGTTGGTCCTACGGACTAAAACCCTCCGGTTTATATAGACACCGGAGAGGGCTAGGGTTACACAGAGTCAGTTACAATGGTAGGAGATCTACATATCCGTATTGCCAAGCTTGCCTTCCACGCCAAGGAAAGTCCCATCCGGACACGGGACAAAGTCTTCAATCTTTCATCTTCATAGTCTTGGAGTCCGGACACCCCCTAGTCCAGGACTCCCTCAGTAGCCCCTGAACCAGGCTTCAATGACGACAAGTCTGGCGCGCATATTGTCTTCGGCATTGCAAGGCAGGTTCCTCCTCCGAATAATTCATAGAAGATTTTGAACACCAGGATAGTGTCCGGCTCTGCAAAATAAATTCCACATACCACCGTAGAGAGAATAATATTTACACAAGTTCAATCTGCTGACATATTTCGTGATATGACGTCACACCATGACCAAGCCTTTACTCGAATCATTTTTATTGTTCCAGCTCAACACGTTTAGCGAAGCGGTTTCCTTGGCACGTCTTGTCACAGCAGAGATTGTGTCCCGTTATTCCGGGATCCTCATCAATACGGACGTGGGTAACCCAACCGCGCCATTGATTGCGGTGCTTGGGAGATAAGCGAGTTTTACTGGGCTGGTGGGGATGCGCAGTTTCGTCCGCCCATATATAAGGGGATAAGGATCCACCTTTTTACCTATGCCTTCTTCCTCCTTAGCTTATCCATCTCCGCGCACTCGAGCTCTAGCGCCCAAGTCCGCACATCTCACCTCAACCTTCTCCAACCATGTCCGGAGCGGGAGGAAAGTGGATGGCCTCCTCCGTCACGGAGGGGCACATCAAGAAGCTGCGCAAGGCCGGATATTTGTCCAGCGATATCGCACACCGGCTCCCCGACGAGGGGCAGCTCGTCCCCACACCCGGGCCCCATGAGAGGGCAGTATTCCTTCCCCATTTCCTCCGCGGACTGGGCTTCCCACTCCACCCCTTTGTCCGGGGGCTCATGTTCTACTATGGCCTGGATTTCCATGATCTGGCCCCGAATTTTATCCTCAACATCTCGGCATTTATCGTCGTGTGCGAGGCCTTCCTCTGCATCCAGCCCCACTTCGGCTTATGGCTAAAGACCTTCAATGTCAATCCGAAGGTAGTGGGCGGCAGCCAAGCGGAGTGCGGAGGCGCCATGGTGGGCAAGATGCCCAACATCACCTGGCTCGAGGGCGCCTTCGTGGAAACCATCAAAGGGTGGCAATCGGGGTGGTTCTACATCACCGAGCCGCGTGACCCTGAATGGGCAGCGGCCCCTGAATTCAGATCTGGCATCCCCATGCGGCTCACCTCCTGGAAAGAGAAGGGCCTGTTGTGGGACGATTCGGAGGAGCTGACCGGACTCCTGTCCTGTCTCCAAACCCTGGTGAACAAGAAGCTCAAGCTTGTCAACGTGGTCCAGGTCATGCTCATCCGCCGGATTCTCCCGTGCCAACAGCAGGATTTCAACCTGTGGGAGTTCGATCCGGCACAACATCAGACCTTGAGCAGGCTATTCGACACTACGTACGAAGAGGCCTAGAGGGTGCTGTTCAAGGGCGCCGAGGCGCCCGCATCCGCTACCAAAGATCGCGGATTCAGCTCGCAGCGTCCGGCTGGCGAGGTAAGCTATATTATCCTTTACGGGACACTTGCTTTCCATAGTTTAACTCTATGTGGGATCTAAACTCCCAATACCTTTAACAGGCCTGGCAGAAGACGGCCGGACAGGTTAACTGTCCGGATCCCCTTCCAGAAGACCCCCCGGATGCCCGTTTGACAGGGCTGCTGGTCCCGGCGCCTTATGTGGTGCCGGAGAAGAAGGCCAAGAAGAAGGCCACGGGAACCCGGAGGAGTTCCCGGCGCCAGGTGTTATCAGACTCATCGTACGACGACTCCGAGGTGGACTCGTCCCACGAAGATGAGGAGGAGAAGAAAGAGGCCTCTCCCCCAGCAGGGGGAGAGAAGAAGAGGAAGGCTTCCTCAACGGGGGAGGCCGAAGGGTCCAAGAAGGGAAGGACCCTTCCTCCGGACTATTCCACCAACGCTGACGACGGCGAAGAGGAGTGGCCCTCGTGGGCCAAGCCCCTGGCGAGATCGTAAGTATCCGGATTCCAGAATAACTCATGTTTTTCCTTTTGTCGCATAGCGTCTTCTAACACCGAATACAACCATGTAGTCCGCCCAAGGACGATCTCCCCGCTTCATTGAGCGGGTCCCTGGGTTCGTCGGATGTGAATAGCGCTTCACTTCCGACCGCTTCCTCCCCTCGTGACGCAGACGACGCTGAGGTGGGGTCCCAGAAGGGGACCAGCCAGGAGGAGGAGGCACCGGAGGTGCCACAGGGCAACCTCCCGGACCTTGGACCGGACTCCGCACCAGAACCTTTGGTGGTTCCGGAGTCCGGCGGGCGGCCCCTTTGTGAGAAGGGAAAGACAGCGACGCCGGCGGCCTCCGTCCAACTGGAGGCGCCGTATAACTTGCTGGAGGCGCTCAACAGCGCTTCCATCGACGAGGGACACCGCATTGTCATGAGTGCGGTGATTCAGAAGGTTCAGCTCGCCAAGAGCGGGCTGACCGAAGCCTGCACCAGCCTTCTAACAGGCTTTGAGGTATGTGATTAGGATGTGTAAAAATAGTACCGCATAGACAGTAGCCCCTGATGCTCAGTTCGGTGTTCGGAAAGAAAAGCCAAACTGAGGATCTAAAAAGATATAAGCATGAGTCTAACAAAAATATGTCAATATGGGAATGCAGGCTGCGCTGCTGACCTCTGCCGCACTGACTGCGGAGGTCAATTCCTTGAAGCAGAGCCTCGAGCGGTCCGAGATCGAGCTCGGCCGCGCCAAGAAGCAGCTCGAGGACAAGGAAGGTGAGTAACACCTTATTAAAGTTGTACCTTATAGAAAAGGATTTGGTTGCAAGAAAAAATGACAAGAATAACGTGGTACTCCAGGGGCTACGAACGAGGTGGCGACCCTGAAGAAGGCGGTGTCCGCGGCCGAACGCAATGCGGCTGCGGAACGCGCCGAGCGAGAGAAGCGGGTGGCGGAGGTACGGCAAGAGCTCCAGGCTCTCGTGGAAAAACACGAGAGTTTGGAGCGTGACTCGAAGACTCGAGAGTTCGAGCTTGCGTCGGCCCTTGAGAGTGCCAAAGCCACTAAGGCCGAAGCCCAAAAGGCCCTCCAAGAAATCGAGGCAGTAAAGAAGATAGCGGCGGGTAAGGCATTCTTCATGCAAAGCAAGCATGTAAAAGTGAATTACCTATTACTTACCCGAATTCGGAGCTCTCCTAGTCCGGCCAATGATGATAGTTCGACTATCCGGACACCCCCTAGTCCAGGACTCCCTCAATGGTGCTGGTGAAGATGTTGATGGAGATTGCCCTCTCCCGATGAGAGGAGCGTTGGTGATGACGACGGTGATGATTTCCCCCTCCCGGAGGAAAGTGTCCACGGCAGAACAGCTCTGCCGGAGCCCTAGATTGGTTCCGCCAAGGTTCCGCCTCGTGGCGGCGGAGTCTCGTCCCGAAAGGTTCTCTCCTATTTTTTTCTCATCGAAAGACTTCATATGGGAGAAGATGGACGTCAGAGAGCCACCAGAGGGCCCACGAGGTAGGGGGGCGCGCCCAGGGGGACGCCCCCCACCCTCGTGAGCAGGGTGTGGGCCCCCTGGCCTTCATCTTTGGCGATGATTTTTCTTTATTTATTTTAAGGTATTCTGTGGAGTTTCAGGACTTTTGGAGTTGCGCAGAATAGTCCTTCAATATTTAGTCCTTTTCCAGCCCAGAATTCCAGCTGCCGGCATTCTCCCTCTTCATGTAAACCTTGTAAAATAAGAGAGAATATCCATAAGTATTGTGACATAACGTGAAATAACAGCCATAATGCAATAAATATTGACATAAAAGCATGATGCAAAATGGATGTATCAACCCTTCCTGAAAATAAGGTGAATTGCAATTGTTTGATGACTGAGAATGAAGTTTGTTAGTTTTCAAGAAAGTTTATGGTCTATGCTTTAACATATGAATAGCTTGTTACTTTATCTTGAGAAGTTTTATGAGATGAACTACTGTTCTGACATATAATCATGCTAGAAAAGATGATTGAAATTATCATTGATCAAACTTGTGCACCTGCTAGCATTCACACATCATAAATTCTTTCTTTTATCATTTACCTACTCGAGGACGAGCAGGAATTAAGCTTGGGGATGCTGATACGTCTCCAACGTATCTATAATTTATGAAGCATTCATGCTATATTATTATGTGTTTTGGATGTTTATGGGCTTTATTATAGACTTTTATATTATTTTTGGGACTAACCTATTAACCGGAGGCCCAGCCCATATTGCTGTTTTCTTGCCTATTTCAGTGTTTCGAAGAGAAGGAATATCAAACGGAGTCCAAACGGAATGAAACCTTTGAGAGCGTTATTTTTGGAATGGAAGCGATCCAGGAGACTTGGAGTTGAGTCAAGGAAGCTTCGAGGTGGCCACGAGGGTGGGGGCGCACGCCCCTGTCTCGTGGGCCTCTCGAGGCTCCCTCGACCGACTTCTTTCACCTATATATTCCCATATACCCTAAAAACATCAAAGCGAACAATCGACCGGGAGTTGAGCCGCCGCAAGCCTCTGTAGCCACCAAAAACCTCTCGGGAGCCCGTTACGGTACCCTGCCGGAGGGGGGATCCATCATCGGTGGCCATCTTCATCATCCCGACGCTCTCCATGATGAGGAGGGAGTAGTTCACTGATAAGTCTCCAACGTATCTATAATTTTTTATTGTTCCATGCTATTATATTGCCCCTTTTGGATGTTTATGGGCTTTATTTTACATATTTATATCATTTTTGGGACTAACCTATTAACCGGAGGCCCAGCCCATATTGCTGTTTTATTGCCTGTTTCAGTATTTCGGAGAAAAGGAATATCAAACGGAGTCCAAATGGAATGAAACCTTTGGCATCATCATTTTTTGGAAGATTATCATCCTGGAGACTTGGAGTACAAGCCAGAAGGTCCTTGAGGAGCCCAGGAGATAGGGGGCGCCCCCCCTACAGGGCGCGACCCCCTGTCTCGTGGACCCCTCGAGCACCTCCCGACCGACTTCTTTTGCCTATATATACCTACGTACCCTAAAACCATCAGAAATCAAGATAGATCGGGAGTTCCGCCGCTGCAAGCCTCTGTAGCCACCAAAAACCTCTCGGGAGCCCGTTCCGGCACCCTACCGGAGGGGGAATCCATCACCGGTGGCCATCTTCATCATCCCGGCGCTCTCCATGACGAGGAGGGAGTAGTTCACCCACGGGGCTGAGGGTATGTACCAGTAGCTATGTGTTTGATCTATCTCTCTCTCTCTCTCTCGTGTTCTCGACTTCACACGATCTTGATGTATCACGAGCTTTGGTATTATAGTTGGATCTTATGATGTTTCTCCCCCCTCTACTCTCTTGTAATGAATTGAGTTTCCCCTCTTGAAGTTATCTTATCGGATTGAGTCTTTATTTGCGAACACTTGATGTATATCTTGCCGTATTTATCTTGGTGACAATGGGATATCACGTGCCTCTTGATGTATGTTTTGCTGACCAACTTGCGGGTTCCACTCATGAACCTATGCATAGGGGTTGGCACACGTTCTTGACTCTTCAGTAGAATCTTTGGGGCACTCTTTGAAGTACTTTGTGTTGGTTGGATGAATTTGAGATTGTGTGATGCATATCGTATAATCATGCCCACGGATACTTGAGGTGATCATGGAGTATCTAGGTGACATTAGGGTTTTGGTTGATTTGTGTCGTAAGGTGTTATTCTAGTATGAACTCTTTTATAGATTGATCCGAAATAATAACTTTGAGGTGGTTTCGTACCCTACCATAATCTCTTCGTGTGTTCTCCGCTATTAGTGGCTTTGGAGTGACTCATTGTTGCACATTGAGGGATTGTTATATGATCTATCGATGTTATTATTGTTGAGGGAACTTGCACTAGTGAAAGTATGAATCATAGGCCTTGTTTCCTATCATTGCAATACCATTTACGCTCACTTATATCATTAGTTACCTTGCTCTTTTTATATTTTCAGATTACAAATACCTATATCTACCATCCATATTGCACTTGTATCACCATCTCTTCACCGAACTAGTGCACCTATACAATTTACCATTGTATTGGGTGTGTTGGGGACAAAAGAGACTCTTTGTTATTTGGTTGCAGGGTTGTTTGAGAGAGACCATCTTCATCATACGCCTCCCACGGATTGATAAACCTTAGGTCATCCACTTGAGGGAAATTTGCTACTGTCCTACAAACGTGTGCACTTGCATGCCCAACAACGTCTACAAGAAGGTTGCGTAGTAGACATCATTCACCCTCGGGGATGAGGGTATGTACCAGTAGCTATGTGTTTGATCTCTCTCTCTCTCTCGTGTTCTCTCTATGGCACGATGTTGATGTATCGCGAGCTTTTCTATTATAGTTGGATCTTATGATGTTTCTCCCACTCTACTCTCTTGTGATGAATTGAGTTTTCCCTTTGAAGTTATCTTATCGAATTGAGTCCTTAAGGATTTGAGAACAATTGATGTATGTCTTGCCGTGCTTATCTGTGGTGACAATGGGATATCACGTGATCCACTTGATGTATGTTTTGGTGATCAACTTGCGGGTTCCGCCCATGAACCTATGCATAGGGGTTGGCACACGTTTTCATCTTGACTCTCCGGTAGAAACTTTGGGGCACTCTTTAAAGTACTTTGTGTTGGTTGAATAGATGAGTCTGAGATTGTGTGATGCATATCGTATAATCATGCCCACGGATACTTGAGGTGACAATGGAGTATCTAGGTGACATTAGGGTTTTGGTTGATTTGTGTCTTAAGGTGTTATTCTAGTACAAACTCTATGATAGATTGAACGGAAAGAATAGCTTTGTGTTATTTTACTATGGACTCTTGAATAGATTGAGCAAAAAGGATAACTTTGAGGTGGTTTTGTACCCTACCATAATCTCTTCGTTTGTTCTCTGCTACTAGTGGCTTTGGAGTGACTCTTTGTTGCATGTTGAGGGATAGTTATATGATCCAGTTATGTTATTATTGTTGAGAGAACTTTCACTAGTGAAAGTATGAACCTTAGGCCTTGTTTCCTACCATTGCAATACCGTTTACGCCACTTTTATCATTAGTTACCTTGCTGTTTTTATATTTTCAGATTACAAATACTTATATCTACCATCCATATTGCACTTGTATCACCATCTCTTCGCTGAATTAGTGCACCTATACAATTTACCATTGTATTTGGTGTGTTGGGGACACAAGAGAATCTTTGTTATTTGGTTGCAAGGTTGTTTGAGAGAGGCCATCTTCATCCTACGCCTCCCACGGATTGATAAACCTTAGGTCATCCACTTGAGGGAAATTTGCTACTGTCCTACAAACCTCTGCACTTGGAGGCCCAATAACATCTACAAGAAGAAGGTTTTGTAGTAGACATCATTCGGTTGTGCAAGTGAAAGGCAATAATGACGATATATGATGGACTAATCAAGATGAGAGAAGCTGGTATGAACTCGACCTCTCTTGTTTTTGTAAATATGATAAGTTCATCATTCCTGATTCCGCCTATTATGAATAAACATGTTTGCAATGACAATTAGAGATTATAGTTGCTTATGCCATGCTTAATTAGCTAGGAGTTTATAATGGTTTACCTTGCGTGCCAACATGCTATTAAAATGGTTGTGATGTGGTATGATAGGGTGGTATCCTCCTTTGAATGATTCGAGTGACTTGACTTGGCACATGTTCACGCATGTAGTTGAAACAAAATCAACATAGCCTTCATGATATTTATGTTCATGGTGGATTATATCCTACTCTTGCTTGCACTCAGTGTTGATTAATTTTAATGCATGTTCATGACTGTTGTCACTCTCTCAGTTGGTCGCTTCCCAGTCTTTTGCTAGCATTCACCTGTACTAAGCGGGAATACTACTTGTGCATCCAAACTCCATAAACCCCATAGTTATTCCATATGAGTCCACCATACCTTCCTATATGTGGTATTTACCTGCCGTTCCAAGTAAATTTGTATGTGCCAAACTCCAAACCTTCAAATGAAATTCTGTTTTGTATGCCCGAGCAGCTTATGTTCCAACTAGTGCTGTATGTATCTTCCATGCTAGGTGGGTTATTCTCAAGGGGAGTGGACTCCGCTCCTCATTCACGAGAAAATGGCTGGTAACCGGGATGCCCAATCCCATGATCAAAAAGATCAAAGCAAATCAAAATAATTAAACAAAACTCCCCCAGGGCTATTGCTAGTTGGAGGCACTCGTTGTTTCGAGCAAGCCATGGATTGCTGCTTGTTGGTGGTGGGGGAGTATAAAATTTACCATTCTGTTTGTGAACCGCTTATAATGTATGTAGCATGGAAGATATCGAGATCTCATAGTTGTTGCTTGACAGTGAAAGTATACCACTCAAAATGTTATTCATCTCTATTTTAAAATCGAGCTCTAGCACCTCTACAAATCCCTGCTTCCCTCTGCAAAGGGCCTATCTATTTACTTTTATGTTGAGTCATCACCTTCTTATTAAAAAGCACCCGCTGGAGAACACACTGTCATTTGCATTCATTACTATTAGTTTATATTGGGTATGACTTGACTGGGTCTCTTTTACCATGAATTACAATGTTTAGTCAGTCCTTAATCTTTAAAGGTGCTTTGCATTTATGTTTTGCGGTCTCAGAAAGGGCTAGCGAGATACCATCTTGTTGTATCATATTATGATTGTTTTGAGAAAGTGTTGTCATCTGAGATTTATTATTATTGCTCGCTAGTTGATTATGCCATTGATATGAGTAAACATGAGACCTAAGTGTTATTGTGAATATGGTTAGTTCACAATCTTTGCTGAAAACTTGAATGCTGGCTTTACATATTTACTACAACAAGAGCAAACAGAGTTTGTAAAAGTTTTTCTTTATCACTTTCAGTTTATCAACTGAATTGCTTGAGGACAAGCAACGGTTTAAGCTTGGGGGACTTGATACGTCTCCAACGTATCTACTTTTCCAAACACTTTTGCCCTTGTTTTAGACTCTAACTTGCATGATTTGAATGAAACTAACCCGGACTGACGCTGTTTTCAGCAGAACTGCCATGGTGTTATTTATTGTGCAGAAAACAAAAGTTCTCGGAATGACATGAAAATCCACGGAGATAAATTTTGGAAAATATAAAAAATACTGGCGAAAGAATGAAGGCTAGGGGGCCCACACCCTGTCCACGAGGGTGGGGGGCGCGCCCCCTTGCCTCGTGGGCCCCCTGAAGCTCCACCGACCTCAACTCCCACTCTATATATTTGGTTTCACGGAGAAAAAATCAGAGAGAAAGTTTCATCGCGTTTTACGATACGGAGCCGCCGCCAAGCCCTAATCTCTCTCGGGAGGGCTGATCTGGAGTCCGTTCAGGGCTCCGGAGAGGGGGATTCATCGCTGTCGTCATCATCAACCATCCTCCATCACCAATTTCATGATGCTCACTGCCGTGCGTGAGTAATTCCATCATAGGCTTGCTGGACGGTGATGGGTTGGATGAGATTTAGCATGTAATCAAGTTACTTTTGTTAGGGTTTGATGCCTAGTATCCACTATGTTCCGTGATTGATGTTGCTATGACTTTGCTATGCTTAATGCTTGTCACTAGGGCCCGAGTGCCATGATTTTAGATCTGAACCTATTATGTTTTCATGAATATATGTGAGTTCTTGATCATATCTTGCAAGTCTATAGTCACCTATTATGTGTTATGATCCAACAACCCCGAAGTGACAATAATTGGGATACTTCTCGGTGATGACCGTAGTTTGAGGAGTTCATGTATTCACTATGTGTTAGTGCTTTGGTCCAGTAGTCTATTAAAAGGAGGTCTTAATATCCCTTAGTTTCCACTAGGACCCCGCTGCCACGGGAGGGTAGGACAAAAGATGTCATGCAAGTTCTTTTCCATAAGCACGTATGACTATATTCGGAATACATGCCTACATTACATTGATGAACTGGAGCTAGTTCTGTGTCACCCTATGTTATAACTATTACATGAGGAATCACATCTGACATAATTATCCATCACTGAACCAATGCCTATGAGCTTTTCACATATTATGCTTTGCTTATTTACTTTACCGTTGCTACTGTTACAATTACTACAAAACTGCTATCGTTACTTTTATCACTGTTACCATTACTATCATAGTACTTTGCTACTAAATACCTTGCTGCAGATACTAAGTTATCCAGGTGTGGTTGAATTGACAAATCAACTGCTAATACTTGAGAATATTCTTTGGCTCCCCTTGTGTCGAATCAATAAATTTGGGTTGAATACTCTACCCTCGAAAACTGTTGCGATCCCCTATACTTGTGGGTTATCAGAGACCACCTAGGTGAGGGGTGGGACTGGCCCTGGTCGGTGTCTGCGGTTACTTCAAAATAACACACGAGATCTTGGTATTTGATCTGAGTCTAGCCACTGGCCTATACGCACTAACCAACTACGCGGGAACAATTATTGGCACTCGACGTTGTGGTATCACCCGAAGCCTTCTCGACGTCAGCAACTGAGCGGCACGCGCCGGGTTGGACCGCGTAACGTAACTTCCTTTGCAATGGAGGTTGCTAGGTCTGCTCACTGGCCGCGTACGCAACGTGCAAGTGTGCAATGGGTGATGGGCCCAGACCCCTGCACGCATAGGATTTAGACCGGCGTGCTGACTTCTCTATTGTGCCTAGGTAGGGTGGCGACGTGTTGATCTTCCGAGGCCGGGCATGACCCAGGAAAGTGTGTCCGGCCAGAGGGATCGAGCGTGTTGGGAAATGTGGTGCACCCCTGCAGGGAAGTTTATCTATTAGAATAGTTGTGTCCCTTGGTAAAAGGACGACCCGGAGTTGTACCTTGACCTTATGACAACTAGAACATTATACTTAATAAAACACACCCAGACAAGTTCCAAAGACAACCCGATGATCGCTTTCTCACAGGGCAACGAGGGAAGGATCGCCGGGTAGGATTATGCTATGCGATGCTACTTGGAGGACTTCAATCTACTCTCTTCTACATCTTGCAAGACGGCGGCTGCCAGAAGTGTAGTCTTTGATAGGACTAGCTATCCCCCTCTTATTCTAGCATTCTGCAGTTTAGTCCATCGATATTGCCTATTTACACATATACCCATGCATATGTAGTGTAGATACTTGCTAGCGAGTACTTTGGATGAGTACTCACGGTTGCTTTGCTCCCTCTTTTCCCCCTTTTCCTCTTCTTCCCAGACGTCGCAACAAGATGTTGGAGCCCAAGAGCCAGATGCCACCGTCGACGACAACTCCTACTACACTGGAGGTGCCTACTACTACATGTAGGCCACTGACGACGACCAGGAGTAGTTTAGGAGGATCCCAGGCAGGAGGCCTGCGCCTCTTTCGATCTGTATCCCAGTTTGTGCTAGCCATCTTATGTCAACTTGTTTAACTTATGTCTGTACTCACATAGTGATGCTTCCGCTGACTCGTTTATGTTCGAGCACTTGTATTTGATCCCTCAAGGCCCCTGGCTTGTAATATGATGCTTGTATGACTTATTTTACTTTTAGAGTTGTGTTGTGATATCTTCCCGTGAGTCCCTGGTCTTGATCGTACACATTTTGCGTGCATGATTAGTGTACGATTGAATTGGGGGCGTCACAAGTTGGTATCAGAGCCGACTTCCTGTAGGAATCCCCCTTCCACACTCCTTGGCTGAAGTCGAGTCTAGTCACTACAAAACTTTTACTAACATTGATGTGTGTCTTACGGGCCCACGTCGCCATTGGGTGGTATTAGGATCTTTTACTCCTTGATCTTTACTCCGGGACTCTGAACTCTCTTCTACTCGGGATTAAATGATTTTTCTAACTCTAGGTTCTCGTAATTACTTCCTACCGGAGAGCCCTTCATTCCATATGATTGCTTGGTGCATCGAAGGATTTCGAAGATACTCTCCGATGAGCTGTTGAGACTTGTGACCGTCCCTTTTGCAATTCCCTACCACCAAAATATCCCTTTGGATAAATACATACACCTGCCGTTCTTACTTTTATTCCCAGTTGACCTTGTTATTACAAGATACCCCGAAATTCTCTATATTGTTCCGAGAATACTTTGTGCCTACTGCCTTGCAGTTCTTTGCCACTTGAATACCCCGACGGTTAATTTCTCGCACTTATCGAGTATCCGCTCATTCCCAGTTGATTCATTTATCTCACAACAGTCTTCAAAATGCCATTCAATCTTCCGAAAATCCCCGGCGACCTATTGTTCTTGAAATTCTTGCTTGCTTGCATTATGGTTACTTCCATATGACTAGCAATATTCATTAGCATCCCTTGTCATAATCATTTTGAGTCCATTGATTTAATATGTTGTGAATGCTCACAATCCTCAGTCAGATCCTAGAATTCATACTTCCGACTCAGACGATGTTTTAAAACATGAGCTGGTTCTCGACCAATCAAATTGCCGTTGATTGTACCCCTAAGTCTATTCAACTTACACATCCTTGATCACAACATTTGCTACTGATCACTTGATTTGGAAATTATAATTCCTTTGCCTTTGAGATCTGAATTAGTCAGTTGATTCTATGATATGATCTCCTTGCATTCTTTCCTCTTCTGTTTGAGTACCGATGCTCACATCAGATCTCTTATGGACCACCGGATCCTTTATTGAATTATCATCCAACAACGTCCATATACAAAAACCTCGAGAAGTTCTTTCCCTGATACATAATGCATTTGGTAATTTGTATCCTTTGCTTTTTTCGAACATGCTTTACCTTTGAGCTTGCGTCAATTACCCTTGGAGTTTGTGCTATATGTTCCCAAGATGCCCCTATGGGTTGAAGCCTTCTCTAATCCGTGTGAACCCGAAAGTTTTCACGAGTCATACTCTTCTGGTGCTTCATGAGATAAAATTTCAACACTACAACTTCTTTGAAAACGAGAAGTGAAGGCAAGGTTATGCATTGAAGAAGTGGGAGTTGACCTTGAACCTTTGTGCTCATGCCCATGTACACGATGTAGATCTTATCATTAAAGTTTCTCTTAAATTAATTATTCCCTTGGTATAAGTTCATCTTATATCTAGGATCTGGCCTTTTGCAATCATGATTCCGACCATGTTCTCCTTTAAATACCATTTCTCATGCAAGATTAAGCACTTATCTTCTGCAGGGCAATACCCCAGTCCAATCTCTACTTTGATCTGTCATCGAGTGTTAACCCCCCCGGAATCTCGAGATTATCACGGAACTGCATATCTTCTTATGAGTTCTTCATCAAGTACTACATCCTCACCGATTCCAATTCTTCATGGACTCCCAGTTTTTAAACGCTCAAGGACACCGATAACTGAACCAAGTCCGCATTATAGTTCAACAACTCTTAGTAATCTTCTTTACTTACCAGTTTGTACCCGATCATGTCATTCCTAGCCTGTTTTGGCTATATCATTATTGTGATGATTTTAACTATGCTACCTGGTTCTTATTCCCGGAGCACCACACTACTAGGGAAAGGGCTATAGCTAATATGGAGTAATATGGACATTAATGGCGCACCACATATAGGTACGCCATTAAACTCCAATTACTAATGGCGCACCACATATAGGTACGCCATTAAACTCCAATTACTAATGGCGCACCACATCCACGGTGCACCACTACTAACAATTTTTTTTTTCAAAACTAGTAATGGCGCACCAGGGGATAGTGCGCCATTACTAGTTAAACTAGTAATGGCGCACCACACCCTCGATGCGCCACTACTAACAATTTTTTTACTTTTTTTAAAAACTAGTAATGGCGCACCAGGGGATAGTGCGCCATTACTAGTTTTAACTAGTAATGGCGCACCACACCCTCGTTGCGCCATTACTAACAATTTTTTTTCAAAACTAATAATGGCGCACCTGGGGATTGTGCGCCATTACTAGTTTAACTAGTAATGGCGCACCACACCCACGGTGCGCCATTACTAACTTTGACCAAAAATTCCACCGAATGCACCCCCCTTGTGGACCGCCTTTTCAGTTTAAAAAAAATAAAAGAAAATGATGGAAATGTCAAAAAAGTAAAAGAAAATAAGTTTCCCATGTGATATGTGGTCTACTTGTTGGGAAAATTTACAAATATGAATTTCGGCATTATTTTCAAAATCTCTCTGGAATTTGTAAAATGGGCATAACTTTTGCATACGAACTCGGATTAAAAAAGTTTTTTAATATGAAAAATCATCTATTCAAAAAGATACGGGGCTTTTAAGATCTAGAGGGGAAAAAATGGAAAAAATTTCAAACTTAGTAGTGGCGCACCATTTGCTAGGTGCGCCACTAGTAACAGAAAAAGATACTTCCGAATTTTTTTGGGGGGAAAATGTTTAAAATATGATACGTAATATGAACGGAAGTTTGAAATATTTTTTCAAAATTTCAGCACACTCATGAACATGAACAAAGTCCTAGACACCAACAAGGTTTAATAGGATTGATATGCTAGATATATCAGCAAGTGCGTGTTAAGTGAGCTAGTGCTGGGGTTGGATAGAACTGTGAAGTTAAGCGTGCTTGGGCTGGAGTAGTGTGAGGATGGGTGACCTTTCAGGAAGTTTGACTATGGAGTGCGATTTGACTTGAGATTAAGCATATTGACCCGAGATTAAGCCATAGTGACCCGAGATTAAGAAGAAAAATTTGACGTGATGATAGTGGCGCACCTGCAGTGCCCCATTAATAGCCAAAACAGGTGCGCCACTAATTAGCCTTTTCCTAGTAGTGCCACCTTCGACGATGAGCTAAGATTATGTTGATTTTCCTCGACATATCATTCTGCCTTGAACAACAAACTTGATTCCGAGTTTGTGTTGTATCTGTGGTTCCAATAATATTTCACTGCATCAATCCTTTTGCTTGATGCAGTCGCTATTCGATTGCTTCTTCTTGGAGCCTCTCGACGAAATTGTCGTGATCATCTTTAACAATTGGACTCCTTCTAGGATATCAACCAAATTCATGACGATAAGCACCATCGTCGTCCCTTGGTAATTTGAGTTACCATCGACAACATCCTTACCTTCCTTTTATCGCAAACTTGTTTGTGTTATGAATGCACCTTACTATCCATCTTGTATTATGTTCTACCTTGAACTATTTCTGTCTTTTATGTCAAGGATGTTGTGAGGATTGCTCCAGCTCTTAAGAGTTCCTGCTATAGTGGTACTTCTCACCATCACCATTAATACTTGGTCCCCGTGTCGATCCTAACTGGGACACCAACAAGTGAACGGTACTGTTTGGATTATGCCCTTCTAACAACCCTATTGCTTTGAAGTTAATGGTCGATAGTTTCATTCTAGGTCTTTTGGTTATTGAATCACCATTATAACATTGATTATGCTATTTAGTCCATTTTCCAGGTGCACATTTCATTCAATGTTTACTTATGGGTGTCCTCCTTTAACATACTTCATTATATACTTCAGTATGTCCAATGTTATCATCTTGTTCACTTAAATGTAGAAATCCATTCTTATGGAAAATCTCAATGAATTGTTGCTGAGCCCGTCGACCACACCCTCATCTTTTCCTTGCTGAAATTGTAAGACTTATCCTATAAGTGTTGTTTCTGATGGATCCTTTGTGTATTCAAAGTCTGATCTTTACCCAATGACCATGTCGGTGCTATCTCGAAGCATGTCTGTGATACTCCGAATATCCACAAGAACATTGTAAGTGCAATGCTAAATGTTTCTTGATCAACTATCCAAACATCGTTGTATGGGTACATATCATAATTCTTCTTACTCCTTTTATCTATATGGTCATGACCTTGATCTACTGACACGTATATCATGCCCTGCTTAATCTTGGGAAGGATATACTCCTATTCATTGTGTTTAAACACATTTTTCTTTCCATTGTTTTGTTCAACCTTTCTTGTGATCTATATGACATAAGGAGTAATTATTCCCAACTTATGTAAACACCTCAGCGTACAACATTGTCAGTACGACCCTATTACTATTGTTGAAAACATTCCAGTGACCACCAATGGAAGAGAACCTTGCCTATTGGTCCGCCTCGTTTAAACGAGCAGGAAAATGGTTCTCTTCATCCCTCGCCTTTGGTACCAACGTTGTTGCCAACATAACTGACAGGCTATCCACCAACCTGCCTTGCTATCGTGACCGTGCAAGACGTCACCGCCCTTCCTACTTTTAACCCACATGGTGGGCCCATAACCCACAGTTCCACATGATCAAAACTTGGCTCTCTTGTACACCCCTGGTTTTCAAAGCTATTCCTCATGTGTGACCTCGTATATAATTCACGGGCCACCTTCCGAAAGATCATAAATTCTGGTATTAGACACAATACTTATTCCCATTGCTCCGAACCCCTTTCACACTCTGTTTTAGGCAATAAACGATTGCCTCTCCACTTGAAAACTTCTCATGGTACATTCTTACTTTGCTCTCGATATCTTCTTAAGTTTCAACTCGAGAATTACTTTCTGCCACCTTCCCCGCTGTTATCTACCAGATAGTCAACCTTGAAGAGGTCCGTTCTCCCGAAATACCCCCCCTTTTTCGTAAGTATGATGGAGTACCCGAAGAAAGGATGCCGACTTCATCATGAGGACCTGAAGCAGAAAAATAAAGACATCAATGTAATGGACGACCTCTTCGAGGAGAGCAACCAAGACCGAGAAGATCTGTTAGAATTTCGTAACCAAATCCCTTCCCCCTCACTTCCCCTCTTAAATCTCGGGACGAGATTTCTTGTAGTGGAGGAGATTTGTAACACCCCGGTAGTTAAGCTACAATAATCACACTCTAATGGTGCTATGTCATCGCTGTTAGTTTGCTAAACCTCACTTTGATCCAAACCCAATTCAAATTCAAATTTAAAGTAAAGTCGAATAATTAATTCTTTCAAAAGGTAAAATAAAAATGTAGGTTAGGTTGCAAATATTCACTAGCTAATTGTCATGTAAGAGTTAACCTTTTTCAAAATATACAATTGCCACTAAACATTTTTCTAAACTGACCCATAAGATTTTTATTGAAGCAATCTAATTTAAATAGATATGAAAAATATTCAAAAGTAGTTGAAACTTGTTGGACTAGCCCAAAATATTGTCTAGGATTTATGTGATACTTAACACATTTAACAAAAAACATTTAGTACCTAAACTAAATACAAAACAATAGCTAAAGAAGAAAACAGAAAAGAAAAAGGGGAAATACTAATAAAAATAAAAGAAACCTAATCTACCGGGCGACATGGCCCATTTAGCAAAATGGCCCAGCCTGCCCCCGAAACCCTAGACCGTCCCCTCTCGATCCCCCATCGCACCCCTCTTCTCTGGCGCGTTTTCGAGCTCAAAATCAATCGCAGTTACCGCTACCTCGTCGTCACCATCGCGGCCACCATCGTCTCCGGCGTGCGGTAGCACGTGCAGGAGGTCCACTGCGGACTTCTACGTCCGTCCCGGGGACCAGCCCAAGCAGGGACGCCCTCGAACCGTCGCCAACAACGACCTTCTCCGCCACGGACGTCGCTGCCTCTCCGCTCGATCCGCCGCCTACGAGCCTTCCTCGAGCTCGCTGCCCTACTCTACAGAACCGCAGTGAGCCCCTCCTCCGGAACCTCTTTTTCCTGGTCGTTCCATCGCCTTTAGCCGCCACCCCCGCACTTCGTCTGCCATGGCCGCACCGTCAGAGCTCCGCGTCTGCGAGCCCTACCCGCGCCCACCTTCGCCACGAGCAACGCGCCCGCGTGCCCACGGCCGTGCCACCGCGCCCGCCCGCCTACGCTTGGCCTCACCCGCGCCTGCTCTCGCCGTCCCCTGCTGCAGCCCGTCGTTGCTTGCGCTCCCCTGCAGCCGTAGCTCGCAGCCGAGCCCGCCCCCCGCCTGGTTGCACCCACCATCGCGTGCCCGCTCGCCCGCGGCCCCGCTGCCCGCTGCACCCGCACGCCCCGCGCTTGCCTGCTGCTCATCTGCTAGTTGAGCTGCCGTGTGCCGCTGCTACTACTCATGGACTGCTGCCGCTCCTCCTGCTAAGCTGCTGCCGCTGCTTAGTTGCTGCTATCGCTAGGTGCTGCTGCCGCTACTGTCCGTCGATGCCGCCGCTCGCTGCCGCCGTTGCTACGGCCGACCATGGCCATGGCCGAGCTGTGTGTGCGCGCACTGCATGCGTGCAGCGTGTGTGTGTGCTCTGTACCTGTGTGCATGTGCGTGAGTGTGTGTGTTGTGTGTGTGGATACACGTGTGTTAGGGCCGACCCTGTTAGTGCTAGGATAGAGTTAGTAGTTAACTAGTACTCCCTCCGTCCAAAAATACTTGTCATCAAAACGGATAAAAAGAGATGTATCTAGAACTAAAAAATGTCTAGATGCATCCCCTTTTATTCATTTTGATGACAAGTATTTCCGGACGGAGGGAGGAGTTTATGTACATATGACTACTGGACCCCCACCCTGTTAAATTAAACCTAGTTAAAGAAAATAAAAATAATATAGCACATGTGACACTGACATGCGGGACCCATAGGCACTATTCACTCTCTTGATCACTAGATATCGCCTATTCTTCCCTCTACTGCTTGCATTAGAGTAGTGTAGCATGTTATTGTTTTCGGACAATTCCAGTCTGTTGCATAGCCTGTCATTGTTGCTATCGTTGTTGATACCTTACCTGCAATTCTAAATGCTTAGTATAGGATGCTAGTTTATCATCTGTGGCCCTACATTCTTGTCCATCTGCCATGCTATACTATCGAGCCGTGATCACTCGGGAGGTGATCACGGGTATATTCTATACATACATATATACTATTCAGGTGGTGACTAAAGTCGAGTCGGCTTGTAGAGTACCCGCGAGTGATTCATGGATTGGGGGCTGAAAGGACATTCGTTCCGACGGCCCTCTATGTGGATATTTGTGGCGGAGCGACAGGGCAGGTTGAGACCACCTAGGTGAGAGGTGGGCATGGCCCTGGTCGGTGTCCGTGGTTACTTCAAAATAACACGCTTAACGAGATCTTAGTATTTGATCTTAGTCTGGCCACTGACCTATACACACTAACCAACTACGCGGGAACAGTTATGGGCACTTGACGTCATGGTATCAGCCGAAGCCTTCTTGACGTCAGCGACTGAGTGGCGCGCGCCAGGTTGGACCGCGTAATGCAACTTCCTTTGTAATGGAGGTTGCTAGGTCTGCTCACCGGCCGTGTACGCAACGTGCACATGTGCAATGGGTGATGGGCCCAGACCCCTGCGTGCATAGGATTTAGACCGACGTTCTGACCTCTCTATTGTGCCTAGGTAGGGCGGCGACGTGCTGATCTTCCGAGGCCGAGCATGACCCAGGAAAGTGTGTCCGGCCAGAGGGATTGAGCATGTTGGGAAATGTTGTGCACCCCTGCAGGGAAGTTTATCTATTCGAATAGCTGTGTCCCTCGGTAAAAGGACGACCCAGAGTTGTACCTTGACCTTATGACAACTAGAACCGGATACTTAATAAAACACACCCAGACAAGTTCCAGAGACAACCCGGTGATTGCTTTCTCAAAGGGCAACGAGGGGAGGATCGCCGGGTAGGATTATGCTATGCGATGCTACTTGGAGGACTTCAATCTACTATCTTCTACATGCTGCAAGACGGAGGCTGCCAGAAGTGTAGTCTTCGATAGGACTAGCTATCCCCCTCTTATTCTGGCATTCTACAGTTCAGTCCATCAATATTGCCTCTTTACAGATATACCCATGCATATGTAGTGTAGATCCTTGTTTGCGAGTACTTTGGATGAGTACTCACGGTTGCTTTGCTCCCTCTTTTCCCCCTTTTCGTCTTCTTCCCGGACGTCGCAACCAGATGTTGGAGCGCAGGAGCCAGATGCCACCGTCGACTACGACTCCTACTACACTGGAGGTGCCTACTACTACATGCAGGCCACTGACGATGACCAGGTGTAGATTAGGAGGATCCCAGGTAGGAGGCCTGCGCCTCTTTCGATCTGTATCCCAGTTTGTGCTAGCCGTCTTATGGCAACTTGTTTAACTTATGTCTGTACTCAGATATTGATGCTTCCGCTGACACGTTTATGTTCAAGCACTTGTATTCGATCCCTCGAGGCCCCTGGCTTGTAATATGATGCTTGTATGGCTCATTTTACTTTTAGAGTTGTGTTGTGATATCTTCCCGTGAGTCCCTAATCTTGATAGTATACATTTGCATGCATGATTAGTGTACGATTGAATTGGGGGCATCACAATTAGCGACAACACAAATAAGGTGCTATGTTGAAATAAATAGCGTGGACCTGTGGAGGAGTCTTGAGTCGTGTTTATTGTGCTAGGAGCATGTGATTTTTCCTCCGATTGCAATGTACATCTTTGTTATTTTAAGAGTTACTTGATTAAGGAACATGTATGACAACAAGAAAAGAAGTTGATGTGGAGATCTCATTAGAAAACATGGATTAGTTTTTATCTATAGCTAAGGGGCTGGTCTATAAACTTGGCTTAATAAAATCACCCTTATTGCTCTGTCTTTCTGACAATAGAACAGAACTGCCTTATTGCTCTGTCTTTGTGACAATAGAAGAAAACTGGTTAGGTACCAATTATGGAGTCAAGCTTGAATGCTTATTCTCCCAGGTGCCAGGGACCAACCTATCCCTCCCGTGAGGAACTCCTCTCTACCTACATGTGGTTTGCCTCCTCTGCGTTAACATCAGTTTGTTTGAACAAAACAATGGGTAGGGGGGTGGAGGATCATATGCCAATAGAAAACTGCTGTACGACACCTAAATGACTTTTAAATAGAAGAAATATGTGTTTGCAAGATAGCAAGCTGATTAGCATTTTCGTTACATTGAGTACTTAATAGATCCAATGGTTTTTCCAGCACGGTTGGCATTGCTTCACCTAAATTAAATAAAACAAGTGTTTTGTTTTTATGCCATCAACAAAGAATGCGGCATTCAGTAGTAGTTGGCATTGTTTCAGATAAATTAAATAAAACAAGAGTTCTATTTTTATGCCATCAACAAAGAATGCAGCATTCAGTAGTTCAAAATGTTGGCAGTTTCAAATATGGACAGTTACTCATATATAAAGCATAAAATGAAGCTTGTGCAAGTCAATGTGTTATCAAGCTTAAGGAATGATGAAACACTTCCCTACACATAAATAAAATAACTTTGTCATCTTTGACTCAAACCATTATGAGGCAATGTTATTGTCTTACGTTATCTCTAATCCATGAGAGCCTCGTAGTGTTGAGAAATTAGAAACAACACCTAATCTTCTATCAATTGTATCCTTATAATCATGTACCAAAATTCATTGTAATTAAATACTTAGTTTTGTTACCTATTGTGCCTACTTTGTGTGACTCGTTGTTCTCCCCACAAGGTCAAAGTAGGGTAAAATTAACTTAGAGCAGGACAGCTCAGTGTCCCCTGCATGAATGAAATCTTTATAGTGCCAGAAGGAAACTTAAGATCTTAGCTAGGAAGCACCCTTATCATCCCTACTCTGGTGGTATTTTTGCATTCCACTGCAATGCAAAGCTCAATCCAAAATGTAGAAGGTACATAATAAAAGAATAACTGCTCCATACTACATTGATGGCAAGAGGCTAATGCTAACCATGAACAACTGGAGAAGGTTTGTGTGCTACATTAATAGTGGGCTTTATCTATAATATATATATATATGTATATATATATATATATGTATATATATAGGATGGGTCTATTATGATAACACCCCTTAAGACCTTATTCTGCACAACGGAACCTTATTCTGCTAACACCCAGGTCGAGTCAACCGAGCCGCAATGCAAAGGAGAAAAAAAGCACCCCACCCACCCACGTCAAACACCCCCCTAGTCGTGCTTTCTCCCTCCCCCATGACCCCCACCCACCCACCACTGCCCCCACCACCGCGCGCCCCCCTGCAACCACTTTCTGCTGCGTACCGAAGGCACACCGCCGACGGCAACCGCGCCCCCCTCCCGAACACCCTACCCGAGCGCCGCCCTGCCCCGAGCACCACCTTTCCTACCTCCCCCGTTTCGGCCATCCCACGATCCGCCGGATCCAGCTCTATCTCCGGCGTCACCGCCGCCTCCCCCGACCACCGTTCCAACTAGGGTCGTGGACTCCCTGCATCGCCACCCTTCCTCACCCAGGTGGACACCACTACAACCTCTCCTGGTGCAGGATCTAGTCGGATCCGCCTCGAAAGGCGTCATCCCGCGCGCGGCCGTGGCCGGACCAGCTCCCCGTCCCGCCTCCTCTCCTGGATGCCACCGTTGCGGAAGCAGCACCTCCCCCTCCACTTCCGTCAACGGCCAGAGGCGGAGGTAATCCTCTACGCCGCTCTGGTTCGGTGGGTCCTCACCTCCCTACGCCGCTCTGACGCCAGATCTGGGCCCTCCGGCCCCTACCTCGCCACCACCTACCTCGACGGCGGCCCACGTGGGTGCAGTTCGCCCCGCTTCTCATTGGGGTTCGGTTGCCCCGATGCTGCAGTGCGCCTGGAGGTTTCCTCCTACCCTATCCCGCCCCGCCCATTCTCCTCCCGCCCCGTCCGAGGTGAGGTTGCTATGCTCGTCATGGTGAGGAGGGGCGGTGGAGGTTAGGACACACCGGATCAGGGCGCCCAACCACCAGATCTCATCGAGGCATGGAACACGAGATTTGCGATGATGTTTACCATCAAGGTGCCCTTCTATTCTTTTTCGAACAACAAAGCATCTGTTAGTGCCCCGATTCTCTCTTCCTTTCTTGCAGTTCACTATGTGATTCACTGAAAAAAAATCATTTTTTAATGCAGGGAGCAGGGCGAGGGAGGCCACGACAACCATGGCTGGGATCCCTCTACCATAGCTGTGCCAGGGGACGGATCTGTGTTCTGTCCCCCGCCGCTGACAAAATCCACCCCCGGCGGTGACTACATGCGCCGGCGTTGGGGAGGCTCTGCTCCTCGGGCTAGCAGCTACAAGAGGGAGGTGCTCTGCTTCTCCACCAACGGGCGAGCAGACTGCAGACGACTCCCAGGCAGTTCGGTGGCCTCATGCTTCAGTCCGTTTCATTCCAAAAATCTGGAAAAGTTTGCTGTTTTGCTCTTGTTTTTGACAAGAATTTGGTGCTTCACTTCTGTTAATAAAACCACAAGCAGTATTCTTTCTTTTTCGATGCGGTTCACTTGTACTTTTGTATATGCAAGAAAAAGGAAGCATCATGTGCATGCAGGTCCTTTTTGTATATGCCTGCAATGCCGTGTGTGTATGTCTGCAGTACACCCCATCGGTCATGTTTTTTTAGAAGACAATTTGTATTGTCGCATGTGGCCATTTCAGTTGTTTTCTGTATGCTTGCAATGTGGTGTACGTACGTTTGCAGTGCACTCCCGTGGTTCCCTTTGTAAAAAATATTCCCTTTGTAGAACAATAAAAAATCAACACAGAAAGAAGTTCGTTTCTTTTTAGATGAAGTCCACTAGTTTCTGCCCTGTGATTCACTTACACCAACCGAAACAATGCAGTTCTCTAGTCTGGGCCACGCGTTTCACTAACTTTGACCATGATGTTCACAAATAAGCGTAAAAAAGTTAGAAAAAAGAGAAAACTTACGGGGTTCACTTGCTCGTCTGATGCAGTGCGGTTTTCATTCTGAAGCAGTGCAGTCGGCCGTATGATGTTGTTCATCCCGTAAGTGCAAAAAAATTGTTACGTAAGCAAAAAAAAAAGTAATGCGGTTCATTTCTTGGTGATGTCGTGGTTCATTTAGACCCGATGTGAAGTGCACTCTACTTTCTCGTCCTTAAAAAAATATGTTTGAATAAAAGAAATCATGCAGTTCTCTTACCCGTCTGATGCAGTGCGGTTTTTCGTCCGATGCAGTGCGGTTTTTAGTCGGATGAAATACGCACGTCGATTTGAGTGTCGCGAAAAACAGAGTGTCTGCATTTTGGTAAATTCAAAATTCCTCTTAAACCGTAAAGAATTAGAGAGAGTGTTCTACATGAAAAAGTTGCGTCTCGTCTATATCTTTCCAACGGCGTATGATTTGAATTATTCTGACCAGCCATTCGTAAAATTTTCGCGAAAAAACAGCCGCTGCCTTTCGAAGTCAGCCGCACGATTTTCAAAATTAACTAAAAACCATAAGAAATCTCAAAACCATCTCAACATATGAAAGTTGCGCCTTGTCTGTAGCTTTCCAACGGCGTATCATACGTCTCGTTCCGACAGACGGTTAGAAAACTGCAGCAAAAACAGTACCGAAAATTTCAAAAAATTTGAAAAACAGAGTTCCGCAATTAAGTAAGTTTGAAATTGCTCTTAAACCGTAACGAATTAGAGAAAAAATTATATATGGAAAAGATGCGCCTCGACGATATCTATCCAACGGCGTATCGTTTGCTTCATTCTGGCGAGCGGTTTAGAAGAAATCGTCAAAAAATGCTCGCTGCCACTCGTCATGGGACGCGCCAATTTCAAAACTTCTCTTAAACCGTGTGGAATCTCGAAAAGTGTTCAACATGTCAAAGTTGCGTCTAATCCATAGCTTTTCAACGGTATATTACACGCCTCATTCCGATAAACGGTTAAACAATTAGAGGGAAAACAGTACCGAAAAAATAACGTGTGCAGTTTTTTTCGACAAGAAGTTCACTCGTGTGAGTACTACAGCACACTTGGTTCAAAGAATGACGTGCACTTGCGTTCAGCATGCAGTGCGGAAGTGGTGTGCAGAATAGTTATTCTGCTAATATTAGCAGAATAGACCGTCTGTGTCATTGCTATATATCCAACATCGCAGAAAGTAATATTACCATCATCTGGCAATCAAATTTTGGCTTACTAGTAAGCTGCACATATCTGAAGAATTACTACGTCAACTTCAATCCCGATTGAATGGGAGCGTATCATTGGACATAACTCACTGCAAGGAATCAACGTAGCGACATCAAATCAGAAATTATGAAAAAAAGACCTAATACTCATACTATTTGTGCATAGAAAAGCGAGGCTGGAAATGGTACATCTTGAACCAATATTTCATAATCAATAATGAAAGTACATTCGCCAGCAAAAGGTGAAGACTATAATCCGCGCCATCCTCATGGTGTAGTGAACTCCTTAGAAAAACACATGTGTGACTGAAGTTGGGAGGAAATAGAAAAACAGGACGCGCAACCCTCATATCTTCCTCATTTGCATCTGTCTCCCGAAGTGAGCTTGCTGGCAAGATCACGCTACCCTTTTTCTCCCTTATCCATGAGAAATCAACTAATGTTGCATCGGTGTATTTTATACCTCCCAACATCAACATAGTAAAATAACATAACTTCAATAAAAATGTTATTAAGTTATGGCAATGAAAGCATGCTTGATTATAGTACATTTAAAATTTAAACCATGTTCAGGATCTGCTTATGCAGATTGGAAATTTTTTAGAAATTAAAATTTATCTGCATTTAGGAACACAAAGCACTCTTTATTAATATCTAAATAAATAAAGGTGTTCCAAAAAGGGAAGAATCCTATGTAAGTGAATGACCGAGTAGGCATTTAAAAGGGCCACTCAATATGCTTGTATAATTTATTTTTTCGATAGAACAGGCAGTATGATTACTACTGTGTTAATGAAAAAGAATACATTTATCGTCTTATTAGAAAAGTAATCAGCCAATGCAGTATTCTCTTAGACAAAAAATGTTAAGGGCTAGGGATAGTATGCTAAGCATTTCTTTCCTACAAGGACCTAACCACATGTCTATGTAGTAGTGAAACATTAGAAAATCCAGACAAATCATGGAACAATGAACTATGGAGTAGAAATTAAATGCTGAGAGAGCTCACATAAACAATATATTAAACAAACCAACAAGTAGGTGAACAAAACAGGAAAAAACAGTCAAATGGTGTATCATTGTTCGCTTGACTGCCCTATGACACCCAAGAGTAAAGGTACTGCTAAGATTAGTAGACATCTTTTGAAATTAAGAACAAAATAAATAACTTATACTACCGCCAGCTCAAAAAGAAAGGATGATGCCTAAAATGCATGCAGCCATACCATATGAAGGATGATGAAGAGACCTAACTATATGCAATCAAAATTAATGGTCAACATGCCATCTTGTTGATTTTAAAAATCAAAACCAATTTTTCACTTCCAATGTTCTGAATGACTACAAAAGAGTATGTTCATGAGCCAGGCTAAATGCATAGCACCAGCTTATGGGCTTGCAATAGTGATCATAGTTCCCCTTATTGAACTGGATTATAAATGCCAAAAGTAGTGGTGATCCTAATTCAAAAGCCAAATAATATTTATCAAGTTGCACACAAATAGTACACCTTGATGTTTTATTATAAAAATAGACACAACACACCTTGACAAACAATATACAAGAACTTGAACTCTATGCAGGAACTAGAAAGGATCATGCATTTTAATGTTATTTCCAACAGTTTTGCCCAATACACATGCACATAATCTATCATGAAGTAATTCATGGTCAAAAAAATTAGTATGCATACACAGTACTCAATGAAATGAATTATATAATCACCCAACATACAAAATGTTTTGAGAGAAAAAAACATACACAATGTTAGTAATGTTTGACAAAAAGAGAGATAAAAGAGGCTAGATCAAACCTGACAGTAGCAATACAACCGAAATAAGCATCAATCACACATAGACAAATATGCCTTGGGTGATACATGTGAAACATGGTACAAGGCTACAGGCAAAGCACAACACAGGCAATGCTACATCCTTATTGATCTACCAAAAATAAATATAAAATTGGTAATAATCCTACTTATTTCATTCCACATGTGGATAATAACAAAACACTCGATGCTCATAAGATGTTATGCATTGTCAAAAAGGTTCCATGACCACATATACAAGCTGAATGAGCGACAACTTACAGAACGAGACTATTAGCATTCCAAATTTTTGGACGAGAGATTTCAATGCAAGGTGTGAGATACGCCAAGGCTCGCATGCAAGGTGTTCGACAGAAAGTGAAGTTGAACAGAACAGAGTAGAAGAGGCACCTTGATACTAGGGAATGACATGCCGAGCTCCTCCTCGGGGATGACGACATGCCACTTCTTCCCGGCCTCACGGAAGAGCTGCTCGGTCTCGAGGAGGCGGCCGCGGGCGAGGATCTGGTCGCGCATGCCCTGTGGAGTGGCGCCGTCAGCAGCGACGAAGGCCTCATCGACGTCGTTGAGGTAGGTCACGAGGACGCGCGGGAGCGGCTGGGCCTTGGGGTCCTAGACCGCGGCCGAGGAGGGCAGGCGCCGCAACTCGACGGAGCAGGTGGGGTTGGAGTCCTTGAAGGAAATATGCCCTTGATGCAATAATAAAGTTGTTATTTATATTTCCTTATATCATGATAAATGTTTATTATTCATGCTAGAATTGTATTAACCGGAAACTTAGTACATGTGTGAATACATAGACAAAACAAAGTGTCCGTAGTATGCCTCTACTTGACTAGCTCATTAATCAAAGATGATTATGTTTCCTGACCATAGACATGTCTTGTCAATTGATGAACAGGATCACATCATTAGAGAATGACGTGATGGACAAGACCCATCCATTAGCTTGGCATAATGATTGTTATGTTTTATTGCTATTGCTTTCTTCATGACTTATACATGTTCCTCTGACTATGAGATTATGCAACTCCCGAATATCGAAGGAACACCTTGTGTGCTATCAAACATCACAACGTAAGTGGGTGATTATAAATATGCTCTACAGGTGTCTCCGAAGGTGTTTGTTGGATTTGTCACTCTGTATATAGGAGAGGTATCTCTAGGCCCTCTCGGTAATGCTCATCACTATAAGCCTTGCAAGCAATGTGACTAATGAGTTAGTTACGGGATGATGCATTATGGAACTAGTAAAGAGACTTGCCGGTAATGATATTGAACTAGGTATGAGGATATCGACGATCGAATCTTGGGCAAGTAACATACCGATGACAAAGGGAACAATGTATGCTGTTATGCGGTTTGACCAATAAAGATCTTCATAGAATATGTAGGAACCAATATGAGCATACAGGTTCCGCTATTGGTAATTGATCGGAGATGTGTCTCGATCATGTCTACATAGTTCTCAAATCCGTAGGGTCTGCATGCTTAATGTTCGATGACGATTTGTATTACGAGTTATGTGTTTTGGTGACCGAGTTTGTTCGGAGTCCCGGATGAGATCACAGACATGACGAAGAGTCTTGAAATGGTCGAGAGGTAAAGATTGATATATTGGAAGGTTACATTCGGACGCCGAAATGGTATCGGGAAGTTTTGGATAAGTTTTGGAGTACCGGGAGGTTACCGGACCCCCCCCGGGAAAGTAATGGGACAACATGGGCCTTAGTGGAGAAGAGAGGGCCGACCATAGGAGGTGGCACACACCGCCCCTTGCCAATTCGAATTGGACAAGGGGTGGGGGTGGCGCCCCCCTTTCCCTCTACTACTCCCTCTCTCTTTCCCCCTTTGCTACTCTGGAAAAAAGGAAAAGGTGGGGGGGGGGATCCTACTAGGAGTGGAGTCCTAGTAGGACTCCACCCATGGTGCGCCCCTCCTGGCCACCGGCCTCCTCCCCCTCCTTTATATACAGTGGCAGGGGGGCACCCCAAAGGCACAACATTGTCTTAGCCGTGTGAGGTGCCCCCCTCCACTGTTTACTCCTCTGATAGTATCATCGTAGTGCTTAGGCGAAGCCCTGCGCGGATCACATCATCAACACCATCATCACGTCATCATGCTGACGAAAATCTCCCTCGACCCTCTATTGGATCAAGAGTTCGAGGGACGTCATCGAGCTGAACGTGTGTTGAACTCGGAGGTGTCGTACGTTTGGTACTAGATCGGTTGGATCATGAAGACGTTCGACTACATCAACCGCGTTAACCTAATGCTTCCTCTTTCGGTCTACGAGGGTACGTGGAGACACTCTCCCCTCTCGTTGCTATGCATTCCTAGATAGATCTTGCGTGATCATAGGATTTTTTTTTGAAATTGCATGCTACGTTCCTTGGCCTTGCGGCCGTTGCACTGCGCGAGGAGCTCCACGGCCGCCGCCTTGCGCGGGTCCAGGGGGTTGTACTCCACCACCACCCTGGACAAGAACTTGAGCATTTTCTCTAGCCGCTGCTTTCCCTGCTCGCTCGCTGCCTTCGATCTGCTTCCAGAAGACAGGCCGCAACGCTCGCCAAGGAATCCTAGAGCAGGGTAACAGGGCCGACAACGTATGGTCAAGGCGGATAGGAGAGCAGTGGTGGCGCGGGACGGCGAGGAAACCAGTGCGGCGGCGCTCGATGGGACAATGTTAGGAGGCGGGGCGGAGCGATGCTATAGCGGGGAGCGAGCGATGAAGGCCCTCCCTCGGCCAGTCGGCCTCCCAACATCAATATTCCCCGTGCACCTGGTATGTCAATACTGCGGTCACAAATCTAGTGAAATGACGGATCCGATTAGGAGGAGGCAAACGGGAGGGAGATGTCTATAGGTCCGCTCTAGGTCCGCTCTGATGACGGATCATATTATGAGCCGCCGCCGCAGAGAGGGGAGAAGTGGGGGGCTGAAGAGGCGCCACTTGGTTCGCCTTCTGTCCGACACCCCCGGTGAAGCATTCAAAGGCCCATGTTGGCTGAATTCACCAGAGAAGACCAATTTTGTTATGGGAGCAACAACTCATGCCCACTGGCGAAAACTGTAGCGATCATAGGATGATCCAATGACAAAAAATGTTCACAAGTCTAGATCCAACGGCTGAAATCATTGATGGCCTGGGAGGGCTAGAATAGTGCTCGGTTATAATGTCTCTAATAAATAGTACTACATAGGGGGGAATCTGCGGGCCGTGCAGCGTACCCGAGCCTATGCTACCAAAATCAACGAGTGCGGCGGCGATGACGCGACGGAGGAGCCGGAGGAGTGCAGTCCTCACCGGAGTCGAGGTTGATCCAGACCTTGGCTTGCTCGTCCTTCATGATGTGCAGGTTCGCCTCCTTAGATGTGTGCGCCTGCGGTGCCGCGATGCCCTGCTCGAGGAACATCTCCTTGATCTCGAGCTCGCGATGGTGGCGCGCGTCGGCCTCCTCCTCCTCCCTCGCCGAGCACTCCATGATGGCGCGCTCGAGGTGGTCCTCTTTCCCCTAGGAGGGGAGGGGGGAGGGTAGTCTTTGGGGCCGATGACGCCTCGATGCACCGGCTCTACGTCGGCCTTGAGCTTGACGGTGATCGGCCCGAGCTCCTCCTGCTCTCTCTTGACTAGAGTGAGCCGCGGGCTCGAGGTGCCCGCGGATGATCTCACTGTGATAGAGGAGCCGGAGGAGGCGTGGCGGCAGACTGAGAGCTCATGCTCGTACTCAACGTTCTCGCGGCATTTGAACGCCGGTGGCGGTCGGCTCCCGTAGTTGAGCCACTTCCGCACCCCCTGCTTGCATGCGGCGTCGAAGATGCGGCGGTGCTCCGCGTCATCTCCACCACTTCCGTAGCCGTCCATGGGTTGTAAAGGGTCTCTAGGGCTTTTTTAGGCTCACCGGCGGCGAGAAGTTGGGGGGGGGGGGGGGGGAGGTGGAGGGGAATCACAGTGGAGCGGCAGCGGTAAACTTTTTACGGGCCGGGCCCGGGATAAGGAGTCTGTTCTGGTAAGAAAAACGGACCGAATCCGTATTCTCGCCGGAATTATACGGGTTCGACCCTTTTACGGGGTCTGTTAGAGATTCTCTAACTAGATCCATCAAACCCTATGGCCTAGTCGTGAAAATGCCATCCAACTGGGCCCCTTAAATCGGCCCTATACGTCCGAGGCGCCCGATAGCTCCCATGTCGAGCCTATATGTGAGGCGGATACACACACGTTTGGATGCATTCATCATGTTAGACTGACGGTAGGGGCACTATCCCCAATGTCCTCAAGATGTCCTGACCTTGCTCGGCATGCCCTCTTCCTCTCCTCTTTTCTGCCTCGTCCATTGATACGTCTCCAATGTATCTATAATTTTTGATTGTTCCATGCTATTATATTACCCTTTTTGGATGTTTATGGGCTTTACTTTACACATTTATATCATTTTTGGGACTAACCTACTAACCGGAGGCCCAGCCCATACTGCTGTTTTTTTTGCCTATTTCAGTATTTCGAAGAAAAGGAATATCAAACGGAGTCCAAACGGAATGGAACCTTCGGGAGCGTGATTTTTGGAACAAACATGATCCAGAGGACTTGGAGTGCAAGTCAAGAAGCAGCCGAGGCGACCATGAGGGTGGAGGACACGCCCACACCTATAGGGCGCGCCCCCTATCTCGTGGGCGCCTCGGGCGGCCACCGACCAACTTCTTCCTCCTATATATACCCACATACCCCGAGAACATCCAGGGAGCCAACGAAAGACAATTTCCACCGCCGTAACCTTCTGTATCCGTTAGATCCCATCTTGGAGCCTTCACCGGTACTCCGCCGGAGGGGGAATCAACCATGGAGGGCTTCTACATCAACACCATATCCCCTCTAATGAGTTGTGAGTAGTTTACCACAGACCTTCGGGTCCATAGTTATTAGTTAGATGGCTTCTTCTCTCTTTTTGGATCTCAATACCATGTTCTCCTCGATCTTCTTGGAGACCTATTCGATGTAACTCTTTTTGTGGTGTGTTTGTCGAGATCCGATGAATTGTGGGTTTATGATCAAGTTTATCTATGAGAAATATCTGAATCTCCTCTGAATTCTTTTATGTATGATTGAGTTATCTTTGCAAGTCTCTTTGAATTATCAGTTTGGTTTGGCCTACTAGATTGATCTTTCTTGCAATGGGAGAAGTGCTTGGCTTTGGGTTCAATCTTGCGGTGTCCTTACCCAGTGACAATAGGGGTAGCAAGGCACATATTGTATTGTTGCCATCGAGGATAAAAAGATGAGGTTTATATCATATTGCATGAGTTTATCCCTCTACATCATGTCATCTTTCTTAATGCGTTACTCTGTTCTTATGAACTTAATACTCTAGATGCATGCTGGATAGCGGTCGATGTGTGGAGTAATAGTAGTAGATGCAGGCAGGAGTCGGTTTACTTGTCACGGACATGATGCCTATATACATACCTAGATAATCTCATAATTATTCGCTTTTCTATCAATTGCTCGACAGTAATTTGTTCACCCACCGTAATACTTATGCTATCTTGAGAGAAGCCACTAGTGAAACCTATGCCCCCGGGTCTATCTTTTACCATATAAGCTTTCAATCTACTTTTATTTGCATCTTTACTTTTCCAATCTATATTATAAAATACCAAAAATATATTTATCTTATCATACTATCTCTATCAGATCTCACTTTCGCAAGTGGCCGTGAAGGGATTGACAACCCCTTTATTGCGTTGGTTGCGAGTTCTTTGTTTGTTTGTGTAGGTGCGTGGGACTTTTGAGGAGCCTCCTACTGGATTGATACCTTGGTTCTCAAAAACTGAGGGAAATACTTACGCCACTATTGCTGCATCACCCTTTCCTCTTCAAGGAAAACCAAAGCAAGCTCAAGCCGTAGCAAGAAGGATTTCTGCGCCGTTGCCGAGGAGGCCTTCACTCAAGTCAAGACATACCAAGTACCCATCACAAACTCATCTCCCTCGCATTTACATTATTTGCCATTTGCCTCTTGTTTTCCTCTCCCCCACTTCACCCTTGCCGTTTTATTCGCCCTCTCTTTCCCAATCTTATCTTTTCTCTCTCGCTTATCTTTTGTGTGCCTGGTTGTCCTTATGGCTTTGCCTAAGAGTACCGACCTCCTTCTTAGAAGGTTGGAGGAGATTGAATCAAATGTTAGAAGTTTTGTGACTTTACAATTTGAGCATAAAAATTTCTTCAGAAAAGAGCTTAAAGAACAAAAAGGTTTTTTGGGGTATATGAACAAGGAGCTTGATGATATGTCTAAAGAATTTTATGGTTTGAACTCCCAAATTGCCCGGCTTGAGAAGTCTATAGCCAAAAATTTCTGATAAGCAAGCTACCTTAGTCAATAAGATGGCTGCCAAACCAGAAAAATTTGGTGAAAATAATGATGAAGATCTTCAAGTTATTGATGTGTACCCTATTAGATCTTTGTTTTGCAATATGAATCTTAATAATAATGGGACTAGAGATGAGTCAACTTTAGTTAGAAGGCGTCCCAATAATTCGGAGTTTTTAGATCTTGATGCTCAATTTGGTAAAAGTGGGATTGGACAGGTCATGACTTTAAATAGCATCGAACCCACTATCTTGGATTTTAAGAAATTTGATTATGATAATTGTTCTTTAGAAGGTTGTATTTCCTTGTTGCAATCCGTTGTGAATTCTCCTCATGCTTGTAGTCAAAATAAAGCTTTTACAAAACATATTGTTGATGCCTTGATGCAATCTTTTGATGAAAAACTTAATTTGGAAGTTTCTATACCTAGAAAACTTAATGATGAGTGGGACCTACTATAAATATTAAAATTAAAGATCATGAGTTTTATTCTTTATGTGATTTGGGTGCTAGTGTTTCTACGATTCCGAAAACTTTATGTGATATTCTAGGTTTCCATGATCTTGATGATTGCTCTTTAAATTTGCACCTTGTGGATTCCACCATTAAAAAGCCAATGGGAAGGATCAATGATGTTCTGATTGTTGCAAATAGAAATTTGGTTCCTGTAGATTTTATCATTCTTGATATATATTGCAATCTTTCTTGCCCTATTATTCTTGGTAGACCTTTCCTTAGAACAATTGGCGCGATTATTGATATGAAGGAAGGGAATATTAGATTCCAATTTCCATTAAGGAAGGGCATGGAGCACTTTCCAAGAAAGAAAATTAAATTACCTTATGAATCTATCATGCGAGCTACTTATGAATTGAGTGCCAAAGATGGCACTACTTAGATCTATCCTCGCTTTTATGACTAGCTAGGGGTGTTAAACGATAGCGCTAGTTGGGAGGCAACCCAATTTTTTTTGTGTTTTTTTTGTTTCTGTTTAGTAATAAATTTTGCATCTACCTTCTGTTTAGATGTGTTTTTATGTTTTAATTAGTGTTTGTGCCAAGTAGAACCTATAGGATAACCTATGGTGATAGTTAATTTGATTCTGCTGAAAAACAGAAACTTTGCGCGCATGAAATTAGTTTTGTTAAATCACAGAAACGTGATTTTGCATTTATTATTTTTGCTGTAGATCAATAGGAAAATTTTCCAGGTCTTCCTATTTTGGAAGGGTTTTTAGAGTTCCAGAAGTTTGCGTTAGTTACAGATTTCTACAAACTGTTTTGTTTTTGACAGATTCTGTTTTTCGTGTGTTGTTTGCTTATTTTGATGCATCTATGGCTAGTATTAAGTGGTATGAACAATAGAGAACTTGAAATACAGTAGGTTTAACACCAATATAAATAAATAATGAGTTAATTACAGTACCATATGTTGTGGTTTTGCTTTCTTTCACTAACGGAGCTTATGAGATTTCCTGTTGAGTTTTGTGTTGTGAAGTTTTCAAGTTTTGGGTAAAGATTTGATGGACTATGGAATAAGGAGTGGCAAGAGCCTAAGCTTGAGGATGCCCATGGAACCCCAAGATATTCAAGAATAGCCAAAAGCCTAAGCTTGGGGATGCCCCCGGAAGGCATCCCCTCTTTCGTCTTCGTTCATTGGTAACTTTACTTGGAGCTATATTTTTATTCGCCACATGATATGTGTTTTGCTTGGAGCGTCGTGTATGATATTAGTATTTGCTTTTTAGTTTTACACAATCATCCTTGCTGTACACACCTTTTGGGAGAAGCCCACTTGATTGGAATTTATTAGAATACTCTATGTGCTTCACTTATATCTTTTGAGCTAGATAGTTTTTGCTCTAGTGCTTCACTTATATCTTTTAGAGCACGGCGGTGGCTTAATTTTGTAAAAATTGCTAGTCTCTCATGCGTCAGTTATATTATTTTGAGAGTCTCTTAGAACAGCATGGTATTTTCTATGGTTATAAAATTGGTCCTAGAATGGTGGGCATCCAAGTCGGGTATAATAAAAACTATCATAGGAAGTGAACTGGATGCTATGATCAATTTGATACTTGATAATTGTTTTGAGATATGGAGGTAGTGATATTAAATTCATGCTAGTTGGGTGATTATGAATTTAAAGAATGCTTGTGTTGAAGTTAGCAAGTCCTGTAGCATGCACGTATGGTTAAAGTTGTGTAACAAATTTGAAACATGAAGTGTCCTTGGATTGTGCATCCTTATGAGTGGCGGTCGGGGATGAGCGATGGTCTTTTCCTACCAATCTATCCCCCTAGGAGCATGCACCTAGTGCTTGGTTTTTGATGACTTGTAGATTTTTGCAATAAGTGTATGAGTTCTTTTGACTAATGTTGAGTCCATGGATTATACGCACTTTTACCTTTCCATCATTGCTAGCCTCTTCGGTACCGTGCATTGCCCTTTCTCACCTTGAGAGTTGGTGCAAACTTTGCCGGTGCATCCAAACCCCGTGATATGATACGCTCTATCACACATAAACCTCCTTATATCTTCCTCAAAACAGCCAACATACCTAGCTATTATGGCATTTCCATAGCCATTCCGAGATATATTGCCATGCAACTTTCCACCGTTCCGTTCATCATCATGACACGCATTACTATTGTCATATTGCCATTGCATGATCATGTAGTCGACATCGTATTTGTGGCAAGGCCACTTTGCATAATTTTTCATACATGTCACTCTTGATTCATTGCCCATCCTGGTACACCGCCAGAGGCATTCATATAGAGTCATATCTTGTTCTAGTTTTGAGTTGTAATTCATGTGTTGTAAATCAATAGAAGTGTGATGATCATCATTATTAGAGCATTGTCCCCAAAAAGAAAAAAAAGAAAGGCCAAAAAAGGGAAAGGCCAAAGAAAAAAAAGAAAAAAAAGAAGAAAGGCCAAAAGAAAAAAAAGGCCCAAAAGAAAAAAAAATAAAAATAAAAAAAAATAAAAAGGGGGCAATGTTACTATCTCTTTTCCACACTTGTGCTTCAAAGTAGCACCATGTTCTTCATATAGCGAGTCTCATATGTTGTCACTTTCATATACTAGTGGGAATTTTTCATGATAGAGCTTGGCTTGTATATTCCTACGATGGGCTTCCTCAAAATGCCCTAGGTCTTCGTGAGCAAGCAAGTTGGATGCACACCCACTAGTTTTATTTTGTTGAGCTTTCATACATTTATAGCTCTAGTGCATCCGTTGCATGGCAATCCCTACTCCTCATGTTGACATCACTTGATGGGCATCTCCATAGCCCGTTGATTATCCTCATCAATGTGAGACTTTCTCCTTTTTTGTCTTCTCCACACAATCCCCATCATCATATTCTATTCCACCCATAGTGCTATATCCATGGCTCACGCTCATGTATTGCATGAAAGTTGAAAAAGTTTGAGATTATTTAAGTACGAAACAATTGCTTGGCTTGTCATTGGGGGTGTAGAATTTGGGAGCATTTTCGTGTGACGAAAATGAAGCATAGCCTAACTATATGATTTTGTAGGGATGAACTTTCTTTAGCCATGTTATTTTGAGAAGACATTATTGCTTTTATTATTATGCTTGAAGTATTACTATTTTTATGTCAATATGAACTTTTATTTTGAATTATTTGGATCTGAACATTCATGCCACAATAAATAAAATTACATTGAGAATTATGGTAGGTAGCATTCCACATCAAAAATTCTGTTTTTATTATTTACCTACTCGAGGACGAGCAGGAATTAAGCTTGGGGATGCTTGATACGTCTCCAACGTATCTATAATTTTTGATTGTTCCCTGCTGTTATATTACCTTTTTGGATGTTTATGGGATTTACTTTACACATCTATATCATTTTTGGGACTAACCAACTAACCGGAGGCCCAACTCGTATAGCTGTTTTTTTTGCCTATTTCAGTATTTCGAAGAAAAGGAATATCACACGGAGTCCAAATGGAATGAAACCTTCGGGAGCGTGATTTTTGGAACAAACGTGATCCAGAGGACTTGGAGTGCAAGTCAAGAAGCAGTCGAGGCGGCCACGAGGGTGGAGGGCGCGCCCATTGATGACCCAGAAGTATAGGGGATCTATCGTAGTCCTTTCGATAAGTAAGAGTGTCGAACCCAACGAGGAGCAGAAGGAAATGATAAGAGGTTTTCAGCAAGGTATTCTCTGCAAGTACTGAAATAAGTGGTAACAGATAGTTTTGTGATAAGACAAATGGTAACGAGCAACAAGTAACAAAAGTAAATAAAGTGCAGCAAGGTGGCCCAATCCTTTTTGTAGTAAAGGATAAGCCTGGACAAACTCTTATAATAGGAATATCGTCAAGCTAGTTTTCATCACACTCATATGATTCACGTTCGGTACTTTGATAATTTGATATGTGGGTGGACCGGTGCTTGGGTACTGCCCTTACTTGGACAAGCATCCCACTTATGATTAACCTCTATTGCAAGCATCCGCAACTACAACAAAAGTATTAAGGTAAACCTAACCATAGCATGAAACATATGGATCCAAATCAGCCCCTTACGAAGCAACGCATAAACTAGGGTTTAAGCTTCTGTCACTCTAGCAACCCATCATCTACTTATTACTTCCAAATGCCTTCCTCTAGGCCCAAATAATGGTGAAGTGTTATGTAGTCGACGTTCACATAACACCACTAGAGGTTAGACAACATACATCTTATCAAAATATCGAACGAATACCAAATTCACATGACTACTAATAGCAAGACTTCTCCCTTGTCCTCAGGAACAAACGTAACTACTCACAAAGCATATTCATGTTCATAGTCAGAGGGGTAATAATATGCATAAAGGATCTGAACATATGATCTTCCACCAAATAAACCAACTAGCATCAACTACAAGGAGTAATCAACACTACTAGCAACCTACTAGCACCAATCCCAGACTTGGAGACAAGAATTGGATACAAGAGATGAACTAGGGTTTGGAGATGAGATGGTGCTGGTGAAGATGTTGATGGAGATTGCCCTCTCCCGATGAGAGGAGCGCTGGTGATGATGATGACGATGATTTCGCCCTCCCGGAGGGAAGTGTCCCCGGCAGAATAGCTCTGCCGGAGCCCTAGATTGGTTCCGCCAAGGTTCCGCCTCGTGGCGGCGGAGTCTCGTCCCGAAAGGTTGCTTATATTTTTTTCTCATCGAAAGACTTCATATAGGAGAAGATGGGAGTCGGAGAGCCACCAGGGGGCCCACGAGGTAGGGGGGCGTGCCCAGGGGGAAGGGGCGTGCCCCCCACCCTCGTGAGCAGGGTGTGGGCCCCCTGGCCTTCATCTTTGGTGACGATTTTAAGATATTCCGTGGAGTTTCAGGACTTTGGAGTTGCGCAGAATAGCTCTCCAATATTTGCTCCTTTTCCAGCCAGAATTCCAGCTGCCGGCATTCCCCCTCTTCATGGTAAACCTTGTAAAATAAGAGAGAATAGCCATAAGTATTGTGACATATCATGAAATAACAGCCCATAATGCGATAAATATCGATATAAAAGCATGATGCAAAATGGACGTATCAACTCCCCCAAGCTTAGACCTCGCTTGTCCTCAAGCGAAAAGCCGATAACAATAAATATGTCCTCATGTTTAGAAGTAGAGGCGTCGATCAAAATAAAATACGGATATGAAGGCATCATGATTATTTTCATAACAGCAACATATATAGATTTGTCATATGATTACTTATGTTCAAGTGATGATCTTTTCACAAAGCCAAAGTATGAATCATAAACCTTATTGAGCACCAACAAACTATACCCTCAGTCATTGAAGCAATTGCAATTTATCATAACATCGGAAAGAGTCTATGTCAGAGCTTAAAAGCAAGTCCACATACTCAACTATCACTTAGTCCTTCATAATTGCTAACACTCACGCAATACTTGTGGTTACGGAGTTTTAACCGTACACAGAGAAAGAGAGGGGCTTGTAGTTTTGCCCCACAACCTTCTACCTCAAGGGTAATGTCAACAATAATAATTCATGCTCCCCCACATCCAATTATATATATATATATATATATATATCATTTCCTTTCCAACATGCTGAGCTTGCCAAAGTATAAAATGAAAAAGGAAAGGTGAAGATCACCGTGACTCTTGCATAAAGTAGAGGATAATAATAAACGATAGGCCCTTCGCAGAGGGAAGCAGAGGTTGCCATGCGCTTTTATGGTTGGATGCACAAAATCTTAATGCAAAAGAACGTCACTTTATATTGCCCCTTGTATGTGAACCTTTATTATGCAGTCCGTCGCTTTTATTGCGTCCACAACAAGTTCGTACAAAGCTTATTTCTCCGCACTAATAAGTCATGCATATTTAAAGAGCAATTTTTATTGCTTGCACCGATGACAACTTACTTGAAGGATCTTACTCAATCCATAGGTAGATATGGTGGACTCTCATGGCTAAACTGGTTTAAGGGTATTTGGAAGCACAAGTAGTATCTCTACTTGGTGCTGAGAATTTGGCTAGCATGAGGGGGAAAGGCAAGCTCAACATGTTAGATGAAACATGACAACATACTTTATCTCAGATGTAAGAAAACATAACTCATTATGTTGTCTTCCTTGTCCAACATCAACTCTTTAGCATGTCATATTTTAATGAGTGCTCCCAATCATAAAAGATGTCAATGAAAATATATCTATATGTGAAACCTCTCTCTCCTTATTACTTCCTATTAATTGCAATGATGACCAAAGCTATATTTGCCAACTCCCAACAACTTTTAATCATCATACTCTTTCTATGTGGAGTCATTACTTTCACTAAGAACAATATTAACTCTTTGTTTCTTTTTATTCTTTTCTTTATTCACCCAAGATCATGGCAAAGTAATCAAGCCCTTGACTCAACACTAATCTTTATTATATATAGCTCACGGACTCGATTGCATAGAGGGATCATAAAGCAAAACTCAAGACTAGATCGTTCCATGACTTTATTCTAGTAAATCAAGATACTACTGATAGGATCGAACTAAGAAAAATGGTAAAGATAGGAGTTGTGATGATGATACGATACCGGGGCACCTCCCCCAAGCTTGGCAGTTGCCAAGGGGAGTGCCCATACCCATGTGATTATATCTCCTTCTTTGTTGTTGGCGGTGGAGGTGTTATTGATGATGGAATCTTGTCGTCCACCTTCCATGGCATAGGCTCACCCTCATAGAAGGATGATCGAGTCTCCAGAATCCTCAAATCTGCAATGGAAACAGTTCGAAATGAAAACAGAGGATATTTGCGTGATACGGTCGTCAAAACCTTCGGGAGAATATATAATGAATTTTTACCGACCAAAATACGTATCGTGCAAGGAAACGGAGTCCGGAGGGCACACGAGGTGCTCACGAGGTAGGGGGGCACGCCCAAGGGGGTAGGGCGCGCCCTCCACCCTCGTGGAGGCCTCGTGTCCTCCCCGGACTGCAACTTATTTTTCTATTTTTCTAAATATTCCAAAACGGAGAAATATTGCTTTAAAAATTGTTTTGGGGTCGGTTTACTTACCGTACCACATACCTATTCCTTTTCGGAGTATGGAACGTTCTGGAAAGTGTCCCTTATGTATTCCTCCGAGGTTACGGTTTCAATAATATTGGTTTCAACATTTATGGGATTACCTGAGATATAATGTTTGATTCTTTGACCGTTTACCACCTTTGGATTTGTGCCTGCGAAGTTGTTGATTTTTATGGCACCGGAACGATAGACCTCCTTGATAACGTCAGGACCTTCCCATTTGGAGAGAAGTTTTCCTGCAAAAAATCTTAAATGAGAGTTGTATAGCAATACATAGTCACCTACATTAAACTCACGCTTTTGTATCCTTTTATCATGCCACCTTTTAACTTTTTCTTTAAACAGCTTGGCATTTTCATAAGCTTGGGTTCTCCATTCATCAAGTGAGCTAATATCAAACAACCTCTTCTCACCGGCAAGTTTGAAGTCATAATTGAGCTCTTTAATAGCCCAATATGCCTTATGTTCTAGTTCAAGAGGTAAATGACATGCTTTTCCATAAACCATTTTATACGGAGACATACCCATAGGATTTTTGTATGCAGTTCTATAGGCCCATAATGCATCATTCAGTTTTTGGACCAATTCTTTCTAGACCTGTTGACAGTCTTTTGCAAAATTAATTTGAGCTCTCTATTGCTCAATTCTACCTGACCACTAGACCGCGGGTGATAAGGAGATGCAATTCTATGATTAACATCGTATTTAGCAAGCATCTTACGGAAAGCACCATGAATAAAGTGTGAACCACCATCAGTCATTAAGTATCTAGGGACTCCAAACCTCGGAAAAATAACTTCCTTAAGCATTTTAATAGAAGTGTTATGATCAGCACTACTAGTTGGAATAGCTTCTACCCACTTAGTAACGTAATCAACAGCAACTAAAATATGAGTGTAACCATTAGAGGCAGGAAAAGGTCCCATATAATCAAAGCCCCAAACATCAAATGGCTCAATAACAAGTGAATAATTCATAGGCATTTCTTGACGTCTATCGATTTTACCAATTCTTTGACATTCATCGCAAGACAAAACAAACTTACGGGCATCCTTGAAGAGAGTAGGCCAATAAAACCCGGATTGCAATACCTTATGTGCAGTTCTATCTCCAGCGTGATGTCCTCCATAAGGCTTCGGAGTGACACTTGCGTAGGATCTGTTCCTGTTCATGCTCAGGTACACAACGTCTAATAACACCATCTACTCCTTCTTTATAAAGATGTGGGTCATCCCAAAAGTAATGTCTCAAGTCATAAAAAACTTTTTCTTTTGTTGGTATGTGAAGCTAGGTGGTATAAATTTAGCAACAATATAATTAGCATAATCAGCATACCACGGAGTGCTACGAGAAGTACTTATGACATTTAATTGCTCATCAGGAAAGCTATCATCAATAGGTAGTGGGTCATCAAGAACATTCTCTAGCCTAGATAAGTTGTCTGCAACGGGGTTCTCAGCTCCTTTTCTATCAACAATATGTAAATCAAATTCTTGGAGCAAGAGAACCCATCTAATGAGTCTAGGTTTTGCATCTTTCTTTTCCATAAGATATTTAATAGCAGCATGATTGGTATGAATAGTTACTCTAGAATCAACAATATAGGGTCTGAATTTATCACAGGCAAACACAACTGCTAAGAGTTCCTTTTCAGTAGTAGCATAATTTCTTTGAGCATTGTCTAGAGTCTTACTAGCATAATGGATAACATTTAATTTCTTATCAACTCTTTGCCCTAGAACAACACCTACAGCATAATCACTAGCATCACACATAATTTCAAAGGGTAAATTCCAATCAGGTGGCTGGACAATAGGTGCAGAGACTAATGCTTTCTTAAGTATTTCAAATGCTTCTACACAATCATCATCAAAGACAAATGGTACATCTTTTTGTAATAAATTAGTCAGAGGCCGAGAGATTTTGAGAAGTCCTTAATGAACCTCCTATAAAATCCAGCGTGACCAAGGAAACTTCTTATACCTTTGATGTCCTTGGGACATGGCATCTTTTCAATAGCATCAACCTTGGCTTTATCAACTTCAATACCTCTTTCAGAAACTTTGTGCCCCAAGACAATACCTTCATTAACCATAAAGTGGCACTTTTCCCAATTCAAGACAAGATTAGTTTCTTCACATCTCTGCAAAACTCGATCAAGATTGCTCAAGCAATCATCAAAAGAGGAACCATAGACGGAAAAGTCGTCCATGAAAACCTCACAAATTTTTCACAAAAGTCAGAGAATATAGCCATCATGCATCTTTGAAAGGTAGCAGGTGCATTACATAAACCAAAAGGCATACGTCTATAAGCAAAAGTACCAAAAGGGCATGTAAAAGTAGTCTTTGATTGATCTTTAGCCGACACAGGTATTTGAGAGAAACCAGAATAACCATCTAGAAAGCAATAATGTGTATGTTTGCATAATCTTTCTAGCATTTGATCAATAAAAGGTAAGGGGTAATGATCTTTCTTAGCAGCTTTATTTAATTTGTGGAAATCAATTACCATCCTATAACCTATGATAATTCTTTGCGTAATCAATTCATCTTTATCATTAGGGACAACAGTAATACCTCCCTTCTTAGGGACACAATGGACAGGACTTACCCACTGACTATCAGCAACGGGATAAATTATACCTGCCTCCAGAAGCTTGAGTATTTCTTTTCTTACCACTTCTTTCATTTTAGGATTCAAACGTCGTTGAGGATCACGAACTGGTTTGGCATCCGCTTCCAAATTTATTTTATGTTGACATAGAGTGGGACTAATGCCCTTATGATCATCAAGAGTATATCCAATAGCGGCACAGTGCTTCTTCAGATTTTTCAATAATATTTCTTCTTCATGCTCTGAAAGGTTAGCACTAATAATAACAGGATATATTTTCTTTTCATCAAGATAAGCATACTTAAGATTATCAGGCAACGGTTTAAGCTCAAACACGGGATCACCCTTGGGTGGAGGAGGATCCCCTAGGATTTCAACAGGCAAATTGTGTTTCAGAATAGGTTCCTGTTTAAAGAATACTTCATCTATTTCCCTTCTTTCATTCATGAACATCTCATTTTCATGGTCTAGCAAATAGTGTTCTAAAGGATCACTAGGAGGTACGACAATAGAAGCAAGACCAATAATTTCATCCTTACTAGGCAATTCTTCCTCACGATGTTGTTTACTAAATTTAGAGAAATTAAACTCATGAACCATATCATCCAAGCCAATAGTAACAACATTCTTTTCGCAGTCTATCTTAGCATTAACAGTATTCAAGAAGGGTCTACCAAATATAATGGGACAAAAGCTATCTTGTGGAGAACCAAGAACAAGAAAATCAGCGGGATATTTGGTTTTCCCACACAAGACTTCAACATCTCTAACAATTCCCATTGCAGATATAGTATCTCTATTGGCAAGTTTAATTGTAACATCAATATCTTCTAACTCAGCAGGTGCGATATCATGCATAATTTCTTTATATAAGTCAATGGGTATAACACTAGCACTAGAACCCATATCACATAAGCCATGATAACAATGATCTCCTATTTTAACAGAAATAACAGGCACGCCTACCACGGGTCTATGTTTATCTCTATCACAGGGTTTAGCAATTCTAGCAGTTTCACCAGAGAATTCAATGACATGCCCATCAATATTATCGGACAAGAGATCTTTAACAATAGCAATATTAGGTTCTACTTTGACTTGCTCAGGAGGTGTATAAGTTCTAGTATTGCTTTTACGAACAACAGTTGAAGCTTTAGCATGATCCTTTACTCTAGCAGGGAAAGGTGGTTTCTCAACATAAGAGGTGGGAACAATAGGATCATTATAAGTGATGGTCTTTTCTTCAACTTTAATAGGTGCAGCTACTTTTACTTCTATGGGAGGATGATATTTAAACCACTTCTCCTTGGGGAGATCAACATAAGTAGCAAAAGATTCACAGAAAGAAGCTACTATCTCAGAGTCAAGTCCATATTTAGTGCTAAACTTACGGAAAATATCGGTATCCATAAAAGATTTAACACAATCAAACTTAGGTGTCATACCTGACTCCTTACCTTCGTCGAGGTCCCAATCTTCAGAGTTGCGTTTAATTCTATCCAATAAATTCCATCTGAATTCAATAGTCTTCATCATAAAAGAGCCAGCACAAGAAGTATCGAGCATGGTTTGATTATTATCAGAAAGCTGACCATAAAAATTCTGAAGAATTGTCAATTTTGAGAGCTCATGATTGGGGCATGAATATAACATGGATTTAAGCCTCCCCCAAGCTTGAGCGATGCTTTCTCCTTCGCGAGGCCAAAAATTATATATATAATTGCGATCACGATGAACAAGATGCATAGGGTAGTACTTTTGATGAAATTCCAATTTCACTCTTTTATAGTTCCATGATCTCGTATCATCACATAGCCTATACCATGTCGATGCGTCTCCCTCCAAAGATAAAGGGAAAACCTTCTTCTTAACAACATCATCGGGTATACCTGCAAGCTTAAATAATCCATAAATATCATCCAAATAGTGTAGATGCTCGTCGGGATGCTTTGTCCCATCTCCTGTAAAAGTATTAGCGAGCAGTTTTTCCATAATACCCGAAGGAAATTCAAAAGGAGTTTCATTTTCAATAGTTTCAGTAGGTTGAGGAGCAACTCTTTGCTCTACTGGACGGGGTGAAGATACCCCGAACAAGCCCCTCAGAGATTCACTTTCCATAGAAACAAGTGACAGAAAATTTCAGCACACTATATAAATTTTTCCTTACCAAATTCCACTTACCAAAGGCGCTACACTCCCCGGCAACGGCGCCAGAAAAGAGTCTTGATGACCCACAAGTATAGGGGATCTATCGTAGTCCTTTCGATAAGTAAGAGTGTCGAACCCAACGAGGAGCAGAAGGAAATGATAAGCGGTTTTCAGCAAGGTATTCTCTGCAAGTACTGAAATAAGTGGTAACAGATAGTTTTGTGATAAGATAAATGGTAACGAGCAACAAGTAACAAAAGTAAATAAAGTGCAGCAAGGTGGCCCAATCCTTTTTGTAGCAAAGGACAAGCCTGGACAAACTCTTATAATAGGAAAAGCGCTCCCGAGGACACATGGGAATATCGTCAAGCTAGTTTTCATCACGCTCATATGATTCGCGTTCGGTACTTTGATAATTTGATATGTGGGTGGACCGGTGCTTGGGTACTGCCCTTACTTGGACAAGCATCCCACTTATGATTAACCTCTATTGCAAGCATCCGCAACTACAACAAAAGTATTAAGGTAAACCTAACCATAGCATGAAACATATGGATCCAAATCAGCCCCTTACGAAGCAACGCATAAACTAGGGTTTAAGCTTCTGTCACTCTAGCAACCCATCATCTACTTATTACTTCCCAATGCCTTCCTCTAGGCCCAAATAATGGTGAAGTGTTATGTAGTCGACGTTCACATAACACCACTAGAGGTTAGACAACATACATCTTATCAAAATATCGAACGAATACCAAATTCACATGACTACTAATAGCAAGACTTCTCCCTTGTCCTCAGGAACAAACGTAACTACTCACAAAGCATATTCATGTTCATAATCAGAGGGGTAATAATATGCATAAAGGATCTGAACATATGATCTTCCACCAAATAAACCAACTAGCATCAACTACAAGGAGTAATCAACACTACTAGCAACCTACTAGCACCAATCCCGGACTTGGAGACAAGAATTGGATACAAGAGATGAACTAGGGTTTGGAGATGAGATGGTGCTGGTGAAGATGTTGATGGAGATTGCCCTCTCCCGATGAGAGGAGCGTTGGTGATGATGATGGTGATGATTTCCCCCTCCCGGAGGGAAGTGTCCCCGGCAGAACAGCTCTGCCGGAGCCCTAGATTGGTTCCGCCAAGGTTCCGCCTCGTGGCGGCGGAGTCTCGTCCCGAAAGGTTGCTTATTATTTTTTTCTCATCGAAAGACTTCATATAGGAGAAGATGGGCGTCGGAGAGCCACCAGGGGGCCCACGAGGTAGGGGGGCGCGCCCAGGGGGGAGGGGCGCGCCCCCACCCTCGTGAGCAGGGTGTGGGCCCCCTGGCCTTCATCTTTGGCGACGATTTTTCTTTCTTTATTTTAAGATATTCCGTGGAGTTTTAGGACTTTTGGAGTTGCGCAGAATAGGTCTCCAATATTTGCTCCTTTTCCAGCCAGAATTCCAGCTGCCGGCATTCCCCCTCTTCATGGTAAACCTTGTAAAATAAGTGAGAATAGCCATAAGTATTGTGACATATCGTGAAATAACAGCCCATAATGTGATAAATATTGATATAAAAGCATGATGCAAAATGGACGTATCACCCACCCATACAGGGCGCGCCCCTATCTCGTGGGCCCCTCGGGCGGCCACCGACCTTCTTCTTCCTCCTATATATACCCACGTACCCCGAGAAAATCCAGGGAGCCAACGAAAAACAATTTCCACTGCCGTAACCTTCTGTATCCGCGAGATCCCATCTTGGAGCCTTCGCCGACGCTCCGCCGAAGGGGGAATCGACCATGGAGGGCTTCTACATCAACACCATAGCCCCTCCGATGAGTTGTGAGTAGTTTACCACAGACCTTCGGGTCCATAGTTATTAGCTAGATGGCTTCTTCTCTCTTTTTGGATCTCAATACCATGTTCTACTCAATCTTCATGGAGATCTATTCGATGTAACTCTTTTTGCGGTGTGTTTGTCGAGATCCGATGAATTGTGGGTTTATGATCAAGTTTATCTATGATAAATATTTGAATCTCCTCTGAATTCTTTTATGTATGATTGAGTTATCTTTGCAAGTCTCTTCGAATTATCAGTTTTGTTTGGCCTACTAGATTGATCTTTCACTACTAGAAATACCACTACTAATGGCGCACCTAATATGGCCATTAATGGCGCATCACTGGTGCGCCATTGATAGCACGCCATTAGTAATTTTTACTAATGGCGCACCACCTGGTGCGCCATTAGTATCTGGTATACTAATGGCGCACCACCTGGTGCGCCATTAGTATATGCGAGGGTGCGCCATTAGTATGCCTCCCAGGGGGCATGTATACCCAGGTGCTTTGGCATACTAATGGCGCACCACCTCTGGATGCGCCATTAGTAACCGCAGCATACTAATGGCGCACTACCCGGTGATGCGCCATTAGTATGCACTATCATACTAATGGCGCACTGTCATGTGATGCGCCATTAGTATGAATATTAGGTTTTTTTTTATTTTTTTATTTTCTGTTTTTTGCACAGGTTACAAAATTTATAATTTGGCAAAATATAGACAGCACACATCAACAATAGATTCATCAAATACAATAGAAGATTAGTCTTTGAATACAATTCATCATATTAGTCTCCGAATACAATTCATCATACTAGTCTCCGAATTGAGAAGACCGAACAAAGATAGAACATTATATTGCAAGTCTCGAGACCGCGAGTAGCGAGTTTATCTTCGCATTACAAGTCGATATTGATCATCTAAACTACCATCACATAGAAGAGAGCTGCGGTCATCACGATGAGCATCATCACGATGAAACTCGTCTTCATCCGGTTCCTCCAACGCTCCCTCCCCTCTCCTGCTAGATAGCGGGCGTATCTAGATTCGGCCTCGGCCCTAGGGGTGTACCCTTTGTAACTGTTACCACTGAATCGGTGAACCTGTCTCCGACACTCCTCCCAGTCATCGTAGACTCCGGGAACCTTACCCTTGTACACGACATACGTCGGCATCGCTATGCACTAGCCAAACGAAACGTTAGTACCAATTCACAGACAATACATAAGCAATATATAAGTATGCAACAGAACGATCGGAAGAGAAAAGCAAGACATTAATAGCATCGATTACATCTAAGTTGAACGACTCTCGAAACCAAAGAGACATACTACAAATTCATTAAAGTTTAATTACAACATGAGCCAATCGATGTTTCAGAACTAGACAACTCGACTCAAGGGACTGGAGCATGGATGAAGCCGCTGTCTATTGTGGGAGTCATGAAAGAACGGGCGTTGTCATCCTGCATTTGTAGCATTGTGTCGATGTCACTGTTGGACGGTTGATTTCTGAGGTAGAACTTCCCCGAGGTACGAAGGACATCTTGATGGATGATTTCCGCAAACTCCGACTGGATGCGAAAGAATTCTTGTCGGAGGTCCGCGTCCTGGATTGCCGACACACTCGCGGCCCGATCTTGGAGTTTACTCGGTAGCAGAAGTTGATGATGGTCCCGTACGATCGCCCGCATGTGATGGATGGCATAGTAGGCACCCTTCTGACCGCCAGGCGGCTGCTTGACGCAGCAGAACATCGTATTATGGGAGAACACGTGCTTGCCGTACTTACGAATAGGCCTGGTGAAGGTGCCTCCAGATTTGGCGTAGCCGGGGAGAACATCATCAAGAACCTTCTTGACATTTGTGTAGTCTACGTTCGACTGACGGTCCGGGTCGAAATACGTGGCCATGGAATATTTGGGGCTTAGGAGGATGAGCGTGCAACGTGTGTCACTGCAGAAAACACGGAATGTTAAAAGAAAAACGATCGAAATGTAAGAATTCATATGTTACGGGCCGGTTGAGGGGAGGACTTACTCGGGAAAGTAAGGCACGAGGAAGTTATCCTTATCTTGGTTTGCCAGAATGACGCCTTCGAGGTAAGAACTCGCGACTTGCCGGTCCCTAGCGCTGCCCAAGATCTTGGCACGCATGTTGAAGGGGTCGACTATCACGATGTCCGGGGTCTTGTCGCGAATGATCCGCATCTCCATACTCTGCGAAAATAGCCGAACGAAGGTGTAGTGCAGCGGATGAAGGTTAAACATAGCAAAGATGTCATCAAACCGCAGGACGATCGTACCCCCGATGTCGCCATCCACAAAGCCCTTGCCCTCTGGCACCTTGGCCACGAAAACCGGGTATGCCACATCCTTCTCTCTAAGACGCCGCTTCTCCAAAGAAAGAACACTGTCGTGCAGACTCCGCATAGCACCGGTTGCAGCATTGAGCATATTTGGTGGTAGCATCGCCCTACCCGCCACATGCACCCTCCTCGAGATATCCTTAGGTGAAGGTGGCCCGTCCTGAGCACGGATCGTACTCGGTGCCGGCTAGCTCACACCCTTCTTAGTCTTTCTTTTGCGTGCCTTCTTCTTCTCCTATAATGGGACCGAGTTTTGCTCACAGACCGCCTTCTTGAGTGTGTTGGGGCTGATAATATTTCGTACCTCGCCTATCTGAGGCTCGGTGAAGTCGGCAGCTGGAGGCGTCTCCTGAGAGCTGAACGCCAGACGGCGCCTGTTGCAACTTGGCTTCTCCGCGGTACGAGCTAGATCGCACACGTCTTTTGTTGGGTTTGGTTCTTGAGAAGGAGGCCCCATGAAGTCGCCATCGTACCCATGCTCGGCAAAGTACTGATCGACGTTGCCAAATGTATCATAGTCGTCGTCGTCGTCATTCTGATCCTGTGCCATATGCATGTTTGGATCCAGTGGCATAGGGATGTCCGGCACCGTTACGGCGGTCTTGCCATGGGGCCGACTTGGCGCCGGCACGACTGGCGGTGTTGTCTTTGGGGTGGTGTCCCCCGCCCCCAAACGAATCTGGCTCTTCGGCCAAAGCAGGGGCCAGCTCAAGCAGGCGCTGAGGGTCATCACGTCATCATCGTCGGCCCCGACGGGTCGATTCGGAGGTAACAAGTCGTCGCAGCCTGGCAGCACCCGAACCAGTTGAACCCTAAACAAGTTGGGTGGCATCTGGGTACCGTGGAACAAGGGGTTGCCCGGTTGAACGATTTTGCCCTTGGCGACATCGACCAACTCGTTGTTCACGAAGTGGAGGAGAGTGCACGGAACGTCGGCGGCGCCCTGCGAAAACATGTAGGGCGTCAGGGATGCCCAGTCAAAGGCAAGGAGATGAAGTCCTCGGCCGAGAGAGGCTTAATTAGTTACCGTGATGATGGCGTCGAGCTCGGCTAATGTAGAGGCACCGCCAACGGCGGGCGTGCAGTTGACGGAGGGGCCGCTTGCTGCAGAGGTGCCGGCCGGCGTACACCCGGGTGCATTAAGCTCCCGTGCCGGTGTCGGAGACACCAATGCCGCCTCCGCCGGAGGCACCAATGGCCCCGCCATCGCATTATGCGAGTTGCTGGCCGTGAAGCTAGGAATCGGGGGCGGCCCCTGTTGGCCGCCCGCAATCCACGCACTCAACCCCGAGATCAAGGTAGGCACAAGGGCGGTGATCGTTGCTCCGAGTCGTTGTTCCACTTGCTCTTGGACAATCTCCGGAATCCGCGCCACCTGTGCCTTGAGTTCTTGAACCTCTCGCACCTGGCTTTCCGAGCTGGTCTTTTTCTCCTTCCGCACACCAGCGGTATAGTATGACCCCCATTTTGTCGACAAGCCTTTGCCGGCCACACGACCAGCTGACGTCGGCTTACTGAGCTTATCCTTGTTCTTCATTATATTCAACCCCCTATTTAGAGTGGTGTCCCAAGGGTTGCTCTGAGTCGACCCCACGCTACTGCTTTCAGTCGCCTGCGGAAGGAATGTGAACCATTTAGAAATTCGGCTTCATTAATTAGAATGCAACCATATGGAGCTAATTACGCGGGGGTGTATTCCTTACCAGAACAAGCTCAAGCCGCCTGGTCTTCGGATCCGTGGTAAGCTCCTTTGTTTTCGGGTCCTTCTTGTACCAGGCCCTGACAAAGTTCCTGGTCTGCTTGTCACCGTATTTATCGAAGAGGGGCGGTAGGCCTTGCTCGGCACGGTCCGCCTCCTCCTTGTCCCATATAGGCTCCGCCACTCTGTAACCGCCGGGACCGAGTGTGTGTTCCCCTATGTTCAGCTCCCGCATTTGTTTCCCTCACTCACTTGATTGGGAGCTTGCGGTGCTCGAGCAATTGATCTTGAAGTCGTTGTAGTCATCTTCGGTGATCGAAGGATTTTTCTCCTTGATCTTCTCATAACTCTCACCTTTCTCGATCATTCTCTTCACATTGCTTTTCCAAGTAGACAGGGCCTTGCTCATCTTCGTGAGGGCAGCATTGTTCACTTTATTCCCTTTGAGGCTTGTGTTTTCGAATTCAGCGGGGAACTTGTATCGTTCATGCAGCTTCGTGAAGAGGAGGTGGCGCAAATTCCCTCGGTCAGGATGCCTCAGGTTCTCGGTGTTGATCGAGACGGTGCTCTGGACAATGCACCCGAGCTGAAGCGAGTACCCCTTGACTATTCGTTCGGGCGCCGTTGGATTCCCGTTGGAGTCCACTTCAGTAACTTCCTCCTTGAGGGTGCGGAGCACGATCAGGCGCCGGTCCTTCCGTTGCCTCTTCAGCTGGCTGCTATCTGTGCGTGTGCCGCCATCATCAGTGGTGGCATCCTCGGCGGCACCATCAGTGGTGGCATCAGTGTGGTCATCCTCGGCGGCACCATCCGTGGTCTCAGGATCGGTGGGGAAGGCGGCGGCCTCATACAAGTGAGGTTGTTCCTCCATCTCCTGGGACAGCTCCCAGAATGCCTTGCCGCCCGAACCCCCGGCCTCATCGTTGTGGGCCATGTTTCTCTCTAAATAGAAACAAAGTTTGGTCAAAAAGTTGGTTATTGTCAAGGAACAAGATCATGGTCTCATCATTTAGGGTTTGTCGATACCGAGGCATCCTAAAATCTAAGCTTTTATCATTGAGGGTTTTTCGACGCCAAGGCACCCTAAAAGCCTAACTTTTCATCATTTCAGTTTTTATCGACACCGAGGCACCCTAAAAGCCATGCATTAGTCACAAGTACGCCGGGGCACTTGATCCTACTTAATTAACTACTAAGATACCCCGGCCTATGCATTAGTCACAAGTACCCCATATGTCCTATTTTTAGCAAAGTCATGCTAAAATTCACGGAAAATTTCAGCATGACCTTTGCTAAAAATAGGACATATGGAGTACCCAAATTTGCCGGAACGGAAGTTAATCGACATTCCAGCAAACTCAAGGGCCTCTCGGGTGGACAACAATGTGCGTGCTAGAACACCATTACCGCACGGTTCATGGCAAGCTGCTTACGTGAGTCTGAACCCCGTTCCCCTGAATCTGTCGGGATTTGTGGGGTTAATGGAACCAATGTTTGTCATTATAAGTTATGAAAGGCTATTATTGTACCCAACTTGTTTAATGCAGCAATGTGCGATGCTAGAACACCATTATCATCAGTGGTGAGATGTTATTCTCTACCAGTTGGTAGAAGATCGAACTCATAGGCAGAAACGTTGATGACCAAGAGAGCAATAAGACGGAATTGTTTCGATCAAGCGGTGTAAATACTGATCATGCACTCAATCAAACCTACTCAGTTCATCTTAAACTGGGAAATAAAGATAATCTTTTCATGAACCACATTTTACCCAAGGCCTTCAGATAATCAAAACATGAGAACAATGATTGGAGACTCAAGCTAATACTGTCACAGTGGCCACCACCACCCTGAATTTTCACAGGAACTCGTGTGTAAATTGCAGCTGGATGATCGTCAGTGGCGAGATATTATTCTCTAATCCTTCTCTCTACCAATTGATAGAACATCTAACTGACAGGCTGAAAAATTAATGACCAAGAGAGCAATAAGAGGGCATTGCTTCGATTAAGCATGTACATATTGATCATGCGCTCACCCTACCAGGCTCATTTAAGTTTTAACTGGTAAAGATATATATCCTGTTCATGCACAGCACTTTACCCAAGCCTTGAAGACTGTCACATTGGCCACTACGCCTAATTTTCACTGGAATTCATGTGTGAATTGCAGCTGAATAATCCTAGTTAACTAAGCAGTGATACAAGACATACAATGCCACATTATCTTCTACACTAAAATACATTCTCGAAGGAATCCGCGTGTGAATTGCAGTGAGGAGATGATCGAATCCGTTGGAGAAGAGGAAATGAGATAACATAAACAGTCTGTTGTGGGGCGGCGCGGGTGGGGTTAGGGTTACCTCCTCGTAGAGAGGCAGGGGTCGAGGCGGCGTCGGGGCGGCGGGGCAGCGTCCGGGCAGCGGGGTCGGGGCGGCGTCCGGGGCGGCGTCCGGGCGGCGGGGTCGGGGCGGCGGGGTCGGGGCGGCGGGGTCGGGGCGGCGTCCGGGCGGCGGGGTGGGGGCGGGGTCGAGGCGGCGTCGGTGCGGCGTCCGGGCGGCGTCCGGGCGGCGAGGAGAGGGCGAGGGAGGGAGAGGGCGAGGGCGAGGGCGAGGGCGAGGGCAGCGGCGGCGGCGACGGTGGATCGAGAGGGAGAGAACTGGAGAGGGGGATCGGGCGAAGGGGGGATCGGGCGAAGGGGGATCGGGCAAAGGGGGGCCACAATACTAATGGCGCACCTCACCGTGGTGCGCCATTAGCATGTCCATACTAATGGCGCACCTCACCGTGGTGCGCCATTAGTATTTTTTTTATTTCAACTCGAGCCGAAAGGTTATGTAGTACCAGAACCTATCCATGTCAAGCCCACTCTACTAGCTCGACTGGTCAGCAGCCAGTTCTCACACCAGGAGGTCCTGGGTTCGACTCCCAGGCTCCACAAATTTTTTTTATCATTTAAAAAGCTGTTTGATACTTATTTATGTTTAAATATGTTCAAACTTGTTTAAATAATAACAGTAATATTTTTTTATAAGACAGTAGCATTTAAAAAGCTGTTTGATACTTATTTTTTTATAAGACGGTGCGCGCGGTGCGGGGGGTCGGCGGCGGCGGTTGAGTAGGGGAATCGAGGGTGCGGTGGGTCGGCGGCGGCGGCCGGTGGACTGGGGGGGTGCTCGGCGCCGAGGGGGACCGGATCTGGCGAGGTGGGATAGCGGTCGAGATGGAGGGGGATCGAGGTGGGCTCCACAAATTTTTTTTAGCAATTAAAAAGCTGTTTGATACTTATTTGTGTTTAAATATGTTCAAACTTGTTTAAATAATAACAGTAATATTTTTTTATAAGACAATAGCATTTAAAAAGCTGTTTGATACTAATTTTTTTTATAAGACGGTGCGCGGGGTGCGGGGGGTCGGCGGCGGCGGTTGGGTAGGGGAATCGAGGGTGCGGGGGGTCGGCGGCGGCGGCCGGTGGACTGGGGGGTGCTCGGCGGCGAGGGGGGCCGGATCTGGCGAGGTGGGATAGCGATCGAGATGGAGGGGGATCGAGATCAAGTGTCCATGAAATTTAAAAATATTCATGATAGTTCAAAATGTACCCATGAAATACAATCGAGAAATGAAGGCTACGATTTAAATACAATCGATCTTAGCTAGCTATCTGTTCACAATCTTCTTGCCCTTCTTTTTCGCAAATGGAGTTCTTCTGTGGAACGGACGTCCTTTAGGTAGGGTGGTCCTGCTTCTTCTTGTGGTGTATGCTGCTACTTCATCATCGTCGTCATGTTCGATCCTCGGGTCGCCGTACTTGTCGAAGTCTTGCTCATTGGCTACTCCATCCATTCCGATGATCTTCCTTTTGCCTCTTCTCACGACAACACGACTGAGCTTTGGCGGGTCGGTAATGAAGAAGCATTGGTCCACTTGGGAAGCCAGTACCCATGGCTCATTTTTCGCGGTGACGTTTGCGCCCGCGGTCTTGGATTTGGCTTCGGGTATAACCATGGTGGTGAAATACCGGTCTTCTTTTATGACGTTCTTGGCCCATCTGACATGGAACATCGGGACCTTCTCTCCAGTGTAGCTCAGCTCCCAGATCTCCTCGATCCTTCCGTAGTATCTGTCCTTGTCGTTACCGGTGTAGGATTCCATCGTTACCCCGGAGTTCTGATAACCATCGCTCTTCATGTCCTTGGCCTCGGTGTAGAATGTGTAGCCGTTGATATCGTACGCCTCATAGGTCATCAGGTTGTGCTCGGCGCCCTATGACAAGGCGAATATGAGTTGTTCTTCCGCGGAAGAATCCTCATGTAAAGGGTACGACAGAAGCTTATGCTTGAACCAACGCGTGAAACATGAGTTGTGCTCTTTGAGTGTATCTCCATCCGTCATCTGTTGGCCTCGGTCATTGTACGTATTTTTAATAAAGGTTTTGTGCTCTACCACCCAAGGATCGACCACGTCTATGTGTTGTAGCGCGACTAGGTTTGCTCTTTCAAAGTCGGCGAGTCGACCCTCGAAGTCGACATGCATTTCGCGGCGACCCTCACGGTGACTCCATCCAGCGAGCCTGCCGAGGTGCCTGTTGACGGGCAGACCAACGGGGTTCTCGATGCCTAGATAATTCATGCAGTAGGAGATGCACTCTTCGGTCAGAAATCCCCTGGCTATGCTTCCTTCTGGACGTGACATGTTGCGAACGTATCCTTTGATGACACCATTCATCCTTTCGAACGGCATCATGCTGTGCAGGAACGTCGGCCCGAGTTGGATGATATCCTCCACTATATGGACCAGCAGATGCACCATCCTTTCGCTTCTTTCCCGGCTCTGGCGCCTTTTGCTTCTTTCCCGGCAGTGGGCAGTCTTTCCAATTTTTCAACAGCTTGTCTATTTCCTCGCCGCTCCTCGTACACGGGCGTTTTCGGGGTTCGGTTTCACCATCGAACAGATCCTTGCGTTTCCTCCACGGGTCATCGTCGCGAAGCCACCTTCGATGTCCCATGAACACGGTTTTCGAAGACCCGGGATCTCTATCTAGCTGGCGATACGTTGTGTCATCCATGCACCTTACGCATCCAGAAAATCCGTGGACTACCTGCCCCGCGACATATCCGTAACCGAGATAGTCGTGCACCGTCGTGAGCAGTGCGGCTCTCATAGGGAAATATTCTTTCTCTGCGGCGTCCCACGTATTGGCTGGCGCTTTCCACAGCGTGTCAAGCTCCTCTTTCAGCAGCCCCAGATACAGATTGATGTCGTTCCCTGGTTGTTTCGGCCCTTCAATTAGCATACTCATGTGAATGTACTTCCTCTTCATGCACAACCAGGGGGGAAGGTTGTACATCCACACAAACACAGGCCAGGTGCTATGTGTGCTTCTCTGGCTGCCAAACGGATTGACTCCATCAGTGCTCGCGCCCAGCACGATGTTCCTTGGATCGTTCCCAAATTCCGAGTCTTCGAAGTTGAACGCTTGCCACTGGCTCGCATCCTTAGGGTGACTCAGCATCTTGTCTTTTTATCTATCTCCGGATCATTTGCGTCATCTTCCCGCTTCTTCTCCTCCCTATCCGCGTGCCAACGCAGGAGCTTTGCTACCTTAGGGTCTGCGAAATAGCGCTGCAGACGAGGAGTGATCAGAAAGTACCACACCACTTTTCGAGGAGCTTTCTTCCTCTTCTTGTATCGAGTGACGCCGCACACCGGATATGGTAGACTCCGCTTGCTCGTCCCGATAAATGATGCAATTGTTCATGCACACATGGTATTTCACGTGCGGTAAATCCAGAGGACACATGATTTTCTTCGCCTCCTCCAAACTGGTCGGGCACTTGTTCCCCTTGGGAAGACGTTCGTGCCAGAATGACATGTTCTCGTCGAAGCATGCGTCAGTCATTTTGTGTTTTACCTTCATCTCCAGGGCCATGAGCGTTACTTTCAGGCGGGTATCCTCGGGCCTGCATCCTTCATACAATGGAGTAACCGCGTCTAACTCAAGTTGATCGATCTTGGCTTTCTCTCGGGCGGCAGCTCTTGCGTTATCCGTCTGCTTGAGAAGCAACTCTTGAATATGAGGGTCCTGCACCCAACCCATCGATGGTCCAGCGTCGTCTGCTCCGCCGGCATCATCATCTTCATGATCATGCCCGTCGCCTGCTCCGGCATCTTCCTCATCATCATGTCCTGCATCTTCTACATGATGACTGTGTACAGCATCATAGTCGTGATCATCTCCTGGGGATTCTTCGTCTTCTCGCCCGCCCGAGCCTCGGTGGTTGTCTTGCTGCCCTTCCTCATTTCTTGCCCGGCCCGCATGGACGACTTCGTAGTCATCTTCATCACCTTGCCACCGATAGCCATCCATGAAACCACGCAACAGCAGGTGGTCCCGCACCTGCCCGGAATCCGGGTCCGCAATAAGGCTCTTCAGCTTGCATCTTCGACACGGACATCTTATCTCCGTCTCGTTCTTTTGAAGCATCTCGGCCTTCGCGGACCTCAAAAACCTATTCACGATGCCTTCGGTCATCGTGCGGACCATGGTCGCCTGCGGGGTAGAGCAAAACGATATTTTAGAACCAAACAAAAATTTGGCATGACTTTCCCTAAAAATAGGACCAAAAAGAATGCTTAATGCCAAAATTCTCGCCGAAACGGAAATGAATCAACATTCCGGCAAAATATTGGCAACTATCGCATATCAAATACCGGTACACCTCCAAACACAAACACATATGCAACACCACAAACATATGCAACACCACGAACATACATAGATCTAGCTAGGCCGTAAAAAGTGCATGTGCACATTGTTGTAAGGAGAAAAACCTAAATATAGCTTCCCCCCTTACTTACCTATTAAAACAAGGTAATTTAACCACTTAATTTGAATGAATCTATGGTGGAAATGAGGTGAAAAAGAGGAGGCACTCGAGACAAGGAGGAGGTGGAGAGAATGAAGTGGGGAGAAAGTGAGTGTGTGGGTAGGAGAGGCTGTCCCAAATATCTTGTTGCTGCCCACTTACTAATGGCGCACCTCTTGCATGGTGCGCCATTAGTAGTTACAACTACTAATGGCGCACTTAAGCAGGATGCGCCATTAGTATGTTTGGATAGGCGCACTAGTTCAAAAAAAAAATTCTATACTAATGGCGCACCCACTGCCTGGTGCGCCATTAGTAGTTACAACTACTAATGGCGCACTTTGCCCGGATGCGCCATTAGTATGTTTGGATAGGCGCACTAGTTAAAAAATTTTTTTGATACTAATGGCGCACCCTTAGCATGGTGCGCCATTAGTAGTTTAAACTCTAATGGCGCATCAGATTGTGGTGCGCCATTAGTATATACTAATGGCGCACCATCCTTCTGGTGCGCCATTAGTGTCAATCCCATCTATAGCCCTTTTCCTAGTAGTGTTTATTGCAATGGGAGAAGTGCTTGGCTTTGGGTTCAATCTTGCGGTGTCCTTACCCAGTGACAATAGGGGTAGCAAGGCACGTATTGTATTGTTGCCATCGAGGATAAAAAGATGGGGTTTATATCATATTGCGTGAGTTTATCCCTTTACATCATGTCATCTTTCTTAATGCGTTACTCTGTTCTTATGAACTTAATACTCTAGATGCGTGCTGGATAGCGGTCGATGTGTGGAGTAATAGTAGTAGATGCAGGCAGGAGTCGGTCTACTTGTCATGGACGTGATGCCTATATACATGATCATACCTAGATAATCTCATAATTATTCGCTTTTCTATCAATTGCTCGACAGTAATTTGTTCACCCACCGTAATACTTATGCTATCTTGAGAGAAGCCACTAGTGAAACCTATGCCCCCGGGTCTATTTTTTATCATATAAGCTTTCAATCTACTTTTATTTGCATCTTTACTTTTCCAATCTATATTGTAAAATACCAAAAATATATTTATCTTATCATACTATTTCTATCAGATCTCACTTTCGCAAGTGGCCGTGAAGGGATTGACAACCCCTTTATTGCGTTGGTTGCAAGTTCTTTGTTTGTTTGTGTAGGTGCGTGGGACTTTTGAGGAGCCTCCTACTGGATTGATACCTTGGTTCTCAAAAACTGAGGGAAATACGTATGCTACTATTGCTGCATCACCCTTTCCTCTTCAAGGAAAACCAACGCAAGCTCAAGAGGTAGCATCCATATATCTGCCACTGTAGCTTTGTCGTCTTCCCTAATCCACGATGCCACCACTAGAGGCCACAACCCACAACATCGCTGAACCGTTCCTCCATCAGATGCCGCCTTGGTACGCACAATATTTTTTATTTTTCCTCATTTTGCAGGCAAACGATGGAGTCGTCATTGGACGATGAGTACATAGAGATAATCTATTCCATGGGATTGATGCTGAAATGATGGTTGATGATGAGCATCCAGGAAGAATTGGAGAAGCAAAAGGAGTATATGGTTAATTTCAAGGTTTCGATAAAGGGCACGAGTGTAAACTTCGTCAAGGTAAAACCAGAGGCATGAGACATGCATTGACCAAATGTTTTTGATTCGTTGGCGTTTCTATTTTTTTTCATTTAGCAATACTTAAGCTGTAGATTTGACTGTGGATCCTTTTTGAGGGATCCAATCCTTTAGAGGAACCTATGGAAAAAGACTTAAGCTATGGGTTAACGTTTCGACTTTCGTTTCAGGGTTGCTCGAGCCTTCCCACTAAATCTACAGACACGCCGGACTCCACAACCACAAGTACACAATCATAAAAGTGCATAGAGAAAAAAATGGAAAGGTTCTCCCAATCCTTTTGTTGGCGTGTTGCTTCACCCTTCCTATGTAGGTGTTGTTTGGTTCCTAGCCACATCTTGCCACACTTTACCACATCTAACCTTAGGCAAGTTTGACCAAGTTGGGTAGGTGTTTGGTCCTAGCCACACCTAAGGCAAGAATTTTTTTATGAGCAGTGAACCCCACATGTCATAGACACAAAAGTATGGCAAGATTCCCTTAGGCAAGCCAAAGTGTGGCTAAGAGGCTGTTTGGTTCGTGACTAACTTTGCCAAAGGTTGCCACACCTAAGGTTAGTCAACTTTGACCAACTTAGGTGAGTGTTTAGTTTAAGCCACACCTTAGGCAAGCCACAGAGTGTGCCCCACATGGAATACACACAAAAATGTGGGAAGATTCCTTTAGGCTTGCCGACTTGTGGCTCTCATTTTGATGAAGTAACCTTAGGCAAGTTTGGCAAAAATGCGTGGTAAAGTGTGGCAATGCAAGGCCTAGAACCAAACCGCCCCTAACCTTAGGCAAGTTTGGCAAAAAAGTGTGGCAATGCAAGGCCAAGAACCAAACAGCCCCTAACAATTTGAGCAACTCAACTTAGGCAAATGTGGCAAAACTCATGTGGCAATATATGGCAAAGATAGTCAAAATCCAAACAGCCCCGTGATTTACTTTGGACAGATGCTCCAGACCATGAAGACCATGAATGACTGCGTGGTCTGCAGCACCACTGGCATAGAGCTACAAATGGAAGATTCCTTTCAAGCTTTCGCTGTCGTGCTTTTGACCCGGCCTAGTCCACGATGACTATGCTCGTGCATTATACTTTTGAGCTATCTATAACTTGCGTTATAATTCCAACTATGTAAATTTATTTAAAGACATGTGTGTTTGTTTCTAAAAGAGAAGATTTTCCTATTGAGAAGAACTCGAAAGAGAAAGAAAGAAAAATAAATACAAGCTAGTCTGACTGGGCGCCCCATCTCCCATGGCACTAAGGGGAGAAACCCTAGCCGCCACAACTACCTTCCCTGCTCCTCATCATTTCCCCTGGTGGTTGGCTTTGTTGCCGCCCTCCAAGCGCTAAGCGCACTTGACAATCTATGCTGGCCCGCCGAGTCACCTACGTTGGCCATGTGGCGCAGAATGCGGCCGATAAGGCCGAAAGGGATGCGACAACTGGCATTGCCGTACTAGGGGTCGTGGCGGCTGCCGACGGTGATGATGACCTCAAAGGTTCTGCATAGCTCGCTTGGGACACCCTGTTTGCCATAGGTCTCTTCATTAGGGACGATCGCTACGATGGCTGCCTATTAGAAATATGCTCTAGAGGCAACACTATTTTATTATTATATTTCCGTGTTTATAATTAAGAGTTTGTATTCTATGCTATATAGCTGCTATGGTCATAGAATATGCGATTAAATGAAAGCCTCATATGCACGTGTGGAATGATAAATGGCAAGATAGATTCCGAGTCTCATCTCTAAGAGAAGCTCAAGTGTTGTTAGTGATCATGTTTTCCAGATCTTAGTATATCGTTAAGTGTAACGACAGTCCTAAAACAAGTTTGAGAATATGACGTTGGAAGAACAATCATATTGAATCGATCCAAACTTGTTTGTTATACTTTGAGATGCAATCATCCAAGTTAATTGTTATAACATGGAGATTTAATATATGCTTTAGTTCCTTAGACCATGAGAGTACCATAGTCTCTTACCATACGATGGAACTTGGGGTAGTTCAAACGTCATTTGTAACATGGCAATAATAACGACAACTTACAGGCTCATCGAAAAGTTTGAAAAGGGGCCAGATAGCTCAAGAGTGGGATTTTCTCCTCGACAATTGAGAAAAAGTCTTAGGGTCCTCTCGGTGTTATGGCATCCAAAATCATCTGGCCAGACACAGGTGACTAGGTCACAAGGATGTCAGAACATGTCAACGAGAAAAAAGAACAAAAACGGTAACAAGGAGACCGGTATAGTGAGCATGAGATTGACTAGAGAGGATACAGATACATCTCACATTGGGTTTTGTAAAGAATCACGAAGCAAAGAGAATAGCACATGATAACCAAATGTTCACTCAAATGTAATTCTTGTATTCATAGGGATCGATATGGATGTCCACGCTTCTGTTATTGGTCATTGAACGAAAGGAGTTTGTTCATGTCTATGTTTTACCAAACCTATTGCATCTCAAGCTTTGGGGAATCACTATATGTTGAGTGTTAGCGGAGTGCGAATTATGACAAAATATTCTCGGAATAGTTCCGAGAACAGTAGACATAATTTTGAGAGTGTTCCGAAAGAGTTTCAGATGTCCAGAAGATTATAGAACCCTCCGGATAAATCCAAAAGGGTCTTTGGTGTGAGGACACATTGGTCGTGCCAAGGGGTAAGGCCCACGAGGCATTAGGTTGGTGCAAAAGGGTTTTTTGTGGAGGTCCAGGATCAGAAGCTGAGGCATGTGGTGTTTCTAGAAATGCAGGAACCTTGGTGTTTCGTGTTGGAAACATGGACTCTTCCTTCGATTTCAAACCAACTTTGGGGAGGCCCCTGATAACCCACATGTATAGGGGATAGTTGTAGCCCCTTTCGATAAGTAAGAGTGTCGAACCCAACGAGGAGCTAAAGGTAGAACAAATACTCTCTCAAGTTCTATCGACCACCGATACAACTCTACGCACGCTTTGACGTTCGCTTTACCTAGAACAAGTATGAAACTAGAAGTACTTTGTAGGTGTGATAGGATAGGTTTGCAAGATAGTAAAGAACACGTAAATATAAACTAGGGGCTGTTTAGATAAAGACACAACTAAATTAGTAAAAGTAAAGGGCTTGTTCTCACGAGAAAGTTATTTGTCCCTAGGCAATCGATAACTAGACCGGTAATCATTATTGCAATTTTATTTGAGGGAGAGGCATAAGCTAACATACTTTCTCTACTTGGATCATATGCACTTATGATTGGAACTCTAGCAAGCATCCGCAACTACTAAAGATTCATTAAGGTAAAACCCAACCATAGCATTAAAGCATAAAGTCCCCTTTTATCCCATACGCAACAATCCCTCTTACTCGGGTTTGTGTTTCAGTCACTCACCAACGCACTATAAGCGAATCATGAACGTATTGCAACACCCTACAGCGGGAATCCCTCACGCTTGCGCGACATGGAGGGCACCATAGGACAGCACCAATAATAAAACATAAAACTCAAACCAATCACGATCATCAAATAGCCATTAGGACAAAACAGATCTACTCAAACATCATAGGATAGCCATACATCATTGAGAAATAATATATAGCGTTGAGCACCATGTTTAAGTAGAGATTACAGCGGGTAAGAGAGAGGTTACACCGCTGCATAGAGATGGGGGAAGGTGATGGAGATGTTGGTGAAGATGACGGCGGTGTTGGTGAAGATCGCGGTGATGATGATGGCCGCCGGCGGCGTTCCGGTGCCACCGGAAGCAGGGGGGAGAGAGCCCCCCTTCTTCTTCTTCTTCCTTGGCCTTCTCCCTAGATGGGAGAAGGGTTTCCCCTCTGGTCCTTGGCTGCCATGGCTTGGGAGGGGCGAGAGCCCCTCCGAGATTGGATCTATCTCTCTGTTTCTGCGTTTCCTGCGTTGGCAGATTCTACCCCTTCACCGTTTCCTTTATATCTAGAGATCCGTAACTCCGATTGGGGTGAATCTTTCGCTCAGATCTTCCTTGTAAAATTAGATTTCTTGCACCAGAAGGAGAGCATCAACCGCCTTACGGGTGGACCACGAGGGTCAGGGGTGCGCCTGGGGGGGGGGGGGTAGGGCGCCCCCCCTACCTCGTGCCCACCTCGGATACTGTTTCGCGTTGATTTTACTTCATAAAAATAATAAATATTCCAAAAAAATCTCCGTCCGGTTTTTCCCGTTTGGACTCCGTTTGATATTGGGTTTCTGCGAAACAAAAACATGCAACAGACATGAACTGGCACTGGGCACTGGATCAATATGTTAGTCCCAAAAATAATATAAAAAGTTGCCAAAAAGTATATGAAAGTGAATAATGTTGGCATGGAACAATCAAAAATTATAGATACGACGGAGACGTATCAGCATCCCCAAGCTTAATTCCTGCTCGTCCTCGAGTAGGTAAATGATAAAAAAGATTAATTTTTGATGTGTAATGCTACCTAGCATAATCTTGATCATATGTCTAATCATGTCATGAATATTAAGACACGAGTGATTCAAAGCAATAGTCTATCATTTGACATAAAAACAATAATACTTCAAGAGTACTAATAAAGCAATCATGTCTTTCAAAACAACAAGGCCAAAGCAAGTTTATCCCTACAAAATCATATAGTTTGGCCATGCTTCATTTTCGTCACACAAAATGCCCCCATCATGCACAACCCCGATGACAAGCCGAGCAATTGGTTCATACTTTTTAACGCGCTTCAGCTTTTTCAACCCTCACGCAATACATGAGAGCAAGCCATGGATATAGCACTATAGGTGGAATAGAATATAATGATGGAGGTTATGTGGAGAAGACAAAAAAGGAGAAAGTCTCACATCGACGCGGCTAATCAACGGGCTATGGAGATGCCCATCAATTGATGTCAATGCGAGGAGTAGGGAAATCCATGCAACGGATGCACTAAGAGCTATAAGTGTATGAAAGCTCAACAAAAGAAACTAAGTGGGTGTGCATCCAACTTGCTTGCTCATGAAGACCTACGGCATTTGAGGAAGCCCATCGTTGGAATATACAACCAAGTTCTATAATGAAAATTCCCACTAGTATATGAAAGTGACAACATAGGAGACAATCTATATGAAGAACATGGTGGTACTTTGAAGCACAAGATATGAGACTCACTACATGAAGAACATGGTGCTACTTTGAAGCACAAGTGTGGAAAAAGAGATAGTAACATTGCCCCTTTTTTTGGTGGGCTTCTTTGGCCCCCTTTTTTATTTAGGCTTCTTTGGTCTCCCCCCCTTTTTTTATGGGGCAATGTTCTATAATGATGATCATCACACTTTTATTTACTTACAACTCGATATTACAACTCGATATTGGAACAAAGATATGACTCTATATGAATGCTTCCGGTGGTGTACCAGGATGTGCAATGATCTAGCATAGCAATGACATCAAAAAATGGACAAGCCATGAAAACATCATGCTAGCTATCTTACGATCGTGCAAAGCAATATGACAATGAATGCTCAAGTCATGAATATGATGATGATGGAAGTTGCATGGCAATATATCTCGAAATGGCTATGGAAATGCCACGATAGGTAGGTATGGTGGCTGTTTTGAGGAAGGTATAATGAGGCTCATGTGTGATAGAGCGTATCGTATCACAGGGTTTGGATGCACCGGCGAAGTTTGCACCAATTCTCAAGGTGAGAAAGGGCAATGCACGGTACCGAAGAGGCTAGCAAAGGCGGAAAGGTGAGAGTGCGTATACTCCATGGACTCACATTAGTCATAAAGAACTCATATACTTATTGCAAAAGTTTATTAGCCCTCGAAGCAAAGTACTACTATGCATGCCCCTAGGGGGATAGATTGGTAGGAAAAGACCATCGCTCGTCCCCGACCGCCACTCATAAGGAAGACAATCAAAGAAACACCCCATGCTTCAAATTTGTCACACAACGGTTACCATACGTGCATGCTACGGGACTTGCAAACCTCAACACAAGTGTCTCAACAATCCACAACCACCCACTAGCATAACTCTAATATCACCATCTTTACATCACAAAACTATTGCAAGGAATCAAACATATCATATTCAGCGATCTACAAGTTTATGTAGGATTTTATGACTAACCATGTGAATGACCAATTCCTGTCATCTCTCTAAATAGATATAAGTGAAGCAAGAGAGTTAATTTCTTTCTACAAAAGATATGCCCACGCTCTAACAAATATAAGAGAAGCAAAAGAGCATTCTACAAATGGCGGTTGTCTATGTAAAGAGAAACAGGCAATCCTAACTTCAAATGATATAAGTGAAGCACATGAAGCATTCTATAAAGCCACACTCAAAAGATTTAAGTGAAGTGCAATGAGAATTCTATAAATCAACCAAGGATTATCTCATACCAGCATGGTGCATAAAAGAAAAATGAAAACTAAATGCAAAAGACGCGCCAAGACTTGCACATAATGCGTTACATTAGGACAAAACATCATAGGATAGCCATACATCATTGGAAAATAATATATAGAGTTGAGCACCATGTTTAAATAGAGATTACAACGGGTAAGAGAGAGGTTACACCGCTGCATAGAGATGGGGGAAGGTGATGGAGATGTTGGTGAAGATGACGGCGGTGTTGGTGAAGATCGCGGTGATGATGATGGCCCCCGGCGGCGTTCCGGTGCCACCGGAAGCAGGGGGGAGAGAGCCCCCCTTCTTCTTCTTCTTCCTTGGCCTTCTCCCTAGATGGGAGAAGGGTTTCCCCTCTGGTCCTTGGCTGCCATGGCTTGGGCGGGGCGAGAGCCCCTCCGAGATTGGATCTATCTCTTTGTTTCTGCGTTTCCTGCGTTGGCAGATTCTACCCGTTCACCGTTTCCTTTATATCTAGAGATCCGTAACTCCGATTGGGGTGAATCTTTCGCTCAGATCTTCCTTGTAAAATTAGATTTCTTGCACCAGAAGGAGAGCATCAACCGCCTTACGGGTGGACCACGAGGGTCAGGGGTGCGCCCGGGGGGGGGGGGGGTAGGGCGCCCCCCCTACCTTGTGCCCACCTCGGATACCGTTTCGCGTTGATTTTACTTCATAAAAATAATAAATATTCCAAAAAAATCTCCGTCCGTTTTTTCCCGTTTGGACTCCGTTTGATATTGGGTTTCTGCGAAACAAAAACATGCAACAGACATGAACTGGCACTGGGCACTGGATCAATATGTTAATCCCAAAAATAATATAAAAAGTTGCCAAAAAAGTATATGAAAGTGAATAATATTGGCATGGAACAATCAAAAATTATAGATATGACGGAGACGTATCAGCCCCCTCCCCAAGTTACGACCCCAAGACTGAATTTATAAATAGAGGGGTAGGGCTAGCCCCTATAACACAAGTTTTGATGCCTCCTCAAGTTCTCTCTTGATCTAGTTCTTGTTTAGTTTGATCTAGACTAGATCTACCAGTAGTTTAATAAGATGAGAAAATGCACATGAGTCGAGTGGCTCATCACCCCAACAATACACTACTATGGATCCACTCATGTCTCCCTACGAGAAGCCCATCCATAACACTCACACCTATCTTGTGCATTTTAGAGTATCGACATAAAGTTTTTTATGAACCATATAAGTCTCCAAGTAGTCCATATCTGAGGACGCATTTATTCGAATAGTCTGATAACCCTCAAGGGGTGTACTTCTTCACACACACTCTCACCACTTACGACCATATACACGTCATGTATCTTGGCAACCTTCAAGCAGAGGCCTAGCGAGGGTGTCGGCCACAACCGTTAGCCATGCAAGACTCTAGTCTAGATTTATTGCCTATTTGAGGTCGTATCCGTAAAGAAAGTCCATACGAAGTTTCTATCACAGCCCCAAACGATGTGTGCAGGGTTCCCAAGTCCACCATTTGGGTGCTACCTGGTACACCGGGCCACTGTGCCAAGTCTGTCCCAAGCCCACCTGTACCGGGTGCCACTTGGTAGACCAATAAGACGACCTACAAGCATCAGAAACTAGTTGGAACTCTTGGAAAGGGATGGAGGCGGTTAATAAGCCAAGAGTATCAATTAAGTATCCCAACAATTAAGTATCCAATGTGCGGTAGTAACTATTCTTGGATAACATACACAGAACTAAGTTCTTAATAATGGTCTCAATCAGACAACCCACCATTTACTCCTACATGGCCTCTCATCGCTACCTTTACCAAATCGGGTTCACACACTTAACTCTCAACATCAGAACATGATCACAACATTCCAATTCATTCCCAGATGAATCAAACCTGACACAATGCTAAACAATAGTAGGCAAGGAATGGATGAAGTCACAACATGGCTCAAGCAACTCCTAATCATGCTAGGATGGTTTAATTATTTACTTTGACAATGATAGGTCACGCAAAGGAATGGGTTCAACTATCAAAACATGTAACAGTTGAAATGAAACGTTGTTGTCCTAATGCAATAAAAGAGAGCAGGAGCGAGAGACTAGGATTGTATCAATATGATCAAGGGAGCTTGCTTTCCTAAAGGATCAACATGGTAGCACTGCTCCTTGGAAAGGCGCTCTGTGCCAGTCTCAAGAGGACAACATATAAGCATTTTTTAAATGTCATGTAGTTGTTTTCACTTATACATTAGGTATAAGTTGCTTAAACATGCATGCAAATATTATAGATGGATTCTTTGGATTTTTCTGATCGATGTTCATATATAAATTATTTCATTCTGTGCTATGGTTGAATTTCTGTTAGTATTTGAAGTTTAAATTTTTTTCTGGAATTTATAAATCATTTCTAAAATATAAAAACGCTAGAAAATCATTATGACATCAGTAGTGCGTCATCCTTGCATCAACAGGTCAGCTGAGCCATCCTGGGTCAAACCTGACAAGTGGGGTGCACTAATCAGTGGCTCATTTACTTAACAGTGTGATTAGCACTAATCTTAACCCTAAACCAGAATTAGTCAGCGGCCGGGCCCACATTTCATGGGCACTGGGTGGGTTGTTAGTGGTCGAACCGGGTCAAACCCGTCGGCGGTTAGTTGCCAGCGAGGTCTGAGATGACGGGACGGCTCAGAAATCGCCCACAGCACAAAATCGGCGACGGTTTGTCTCGCTGGAAAGCTGCTTTCACAGCGCGGCCAGTGATTCAGGTGGATTCGTCAGGGAGACCTGAATCGGCGGCGGTGTCCGCTCACATGGCGGCCAGAGTGTGGGTGCGCTTAGGTACGACATTGTGGTGCACAGCGAGACGAGTAGTGGGGGTGCTACGTGCTCCTGGGAGCGTGTGGAGAACGGTTGCATGCTCGGACGTGAGCGTGAGCTTCAGTGGCTAGAATGACGTCATCGACATGGCCGACGATGATAAGCTCCCGGCTTCTATGGCTAGCATGGGTAGAGGACGCAAATGAGTGTCGGGACAGAGAGGAAACATGGGGTGCTCACAACCGAGTCGAGGCGAAGCTCAGCGGCTCGGGGGAGGCGTCGTAGATGACGAACATGCAGTGGCAATATTGGGTGCCTGAGGTTGAAGACGACGATGAAGCCGGCGTTGCAAGGCGTCTAGCGAAGTGTGGCTCAGTAAGGAAGTTGAGGAAGATGATGCAGAGCTCGGGGAAACAAAGAGGGAGCACATGGAGCACGGTGGTTGCAGTTATTACGGTGGCACTGAAGGAAATATGCCCTAGAGGCAATAATAAAATTATTATTTATTTCCTCATATCATGATAAAAGTTTATTATTCATGCTAGAATTGTATTACCCGGAAACATAATACATGTGTGAATACATAGACAAACATAGTGTCACAGTATGCCTCTACTTGACTAGCTCATGAATCAAAGATGGTTAAGTTTCCTAACCATAGACATGAGTTGTCATTTGATTAACGGGATCACATCATTAGGAGAATGATGTGATTGACTTAACCCATTCCGTTAACTTAGCACTTGATCGTTTACTATGTTGCTATTGCTTTCTTCATGACTTATACATGTTCCTATGACTATGAGATTATGTAACTCCCGCTTACCGGAGGAACACTTTGTGTGCTACCAAATGTCACAACGTAACTAGGTGATTATAAAGGTGCTCTACAGGTGTCTCCAAAGGTACTTGTTGAGTTCACGTGTTTTGAGATTAGGATTTGTCACTCCGATTGTCGAAGAGGTATCTCTGGGCCCTCTCGGTAATGCACATCACTATAAGCCTTCCAAGCAATGTAGCTAATGAGTTAGTTACGGGATGATGCATTACGTAACGAGTAAAGAGACTTGCCGGTAACGAGATTGAACTAGGTATTGAGATACCAACGATCGAATCTCGGGCAAGTAACATAATGATGACAAAGGGAACAACGTATGTTGTTATGCGGTTTGACCGATAAAGATCTTCGTAGAATATGTAGGAGCCAATATGAGCATCCAGATTCCGCTATTGGATATTGCCCGGAGATGAGTCTTGGTCATTGAGGGAGTCCCGGATTAGGGGATGTCCGGATAGCCGAACTATCACCTTTGGCCGGACTCCTGGACTATGAAGATACAAGATTGAAGACTTCGTCCCGTGTTCGGATGGGACTTTCCTTGGCATGGAAGGCAAGCTTGGTGATATGGATATGTAGATCTCCTACCATTGTAACCGACTCTGTGTAACCCTAACCCTCTTCGGTGCCTATATAAAACGGAGGGTTTTAGTCCGTAGGACGAACAACAATCATACCATAGGCTAGCTTCTAGGGTTTAGCCTCTCTGATCTCGTGGTAGATCTACTCTTTTACTACCCATATCATCAATATAATATCAATCAAGCAGGAGTAGGGTTTTACCTCCATCGAGAGGGCCTGAACCTGGGTAAAAACATCGTGTCCCTTGTCTCCTGTTAGCATCCGCCTAGACGCACAGTTCGGGACCCCCTACCCGAGATCCGCCGGTTTTGACACCGACATTGGTGCTTTCATTGAGAGTTCCTCTGTGCCGTCGCCATCAGGAAGGATGCCTCATCCCGTATTTAAAGATGGCACTGTTGCTAAAGGAGATTTGGCTATCGGCCAAACTCTCCGGCTAGGCGGTTTCCTTATGACCGCCTGTCTGACCGCCGCGCCGACGATGACTTCTCGGGTCATCGAAAGCAATCTTCACATTAGCTCAGAACTCGCCGAGCAGTTAGATCCGATGGAGCTCTCTTCCTTAAACGAGCTCTTGGATCCCATTGCCGCTTTGGGAGTCGCTACAGACTACGATTAGATTGGGTCTAAACCCGATCTGAGAGAGATCAACTCTCCCTAGGTTACCCACCATGTTGCCGTGGTTGAGGAATAATACGGCGACCCTTCCTCTATTTTAAGGACTAGCTATGTCTGGATTCCCGATCCCTCCATGCCGGATTCTCGCGGAGGGGAGGACGTCACTCAAGCCCTGAACCTAAAGTCAGGCAGCGGGCTAGATTCATTGGACAACATCCAAGATCCCAAGCTTCCAAGTTCGGCAACTTCTTGGCTCCTGAGTCTTAGATTGGATGGGGTTCCGAATTTAATTCCACCCGCCCACCCAAACATAAGCGATCTATCCCAAATCCGGCAAGAGCCCGCAGAAACAGTACACCATTATTGGGACAGATTCCTCCTGGTCATGAACAGGATAAAGGATTGTCGTGAGGAGGACACAATTTCATTCTTCTGCAATAATTGCATGGACAAGGGAATCCTCAACGCTGTAAGTCATCGTGAAATTACACGCTTCGCTGACTTGGCGTCCATAGTACGAAAGTACTGTGCGATGGAAAGCGCCTGGAAAACCGAAATCAATTTTTGGGACAATCCGGCCCTGAATACAACCCCAGTCCGAAATAAAAGGGTGCATCATCGCCAGGCAACTGGGTTAAATACCAAAAAGCAAAAACCCTCTATAGGGCATGGAACCGTACTAGAGGGATGGCTCAATGGACCCTGCGAAATTCATAGTACAGAGGGCGCCACTCCAACTCATAGCCTTAGAGCATGTTGGATACTACGGCAGGTGGCCAAAAGTGGCGAAGAGCTACTAACTCCAGAGCACCAGCCCAGGGATACCAGTACGGTATTAACAGTCTTCCAGACTTTCGCATCAAATAATATGCGGAAACGAACACTCCGTAGCCTTGCCGAAGTCTACCAAGTAGCAACAATAAACCCATGGAGTGACACGGCTATTACCTTTAATGCCAGTGACGAACCTAAATTCCGAACAGCCCGAGCACCAGCCGCATTGGTCCTCAGTCCAATAGTGGACGGCTTTCGCCTTACCAAGGTACTCATGGACGGTGGCAGCGGATTGAACCTCATTTACAAGGAAACCCTCCGAAAAATGGAAATAGACTAGAGCCGCATTGAGCGAAGCAGCACAACCTTTAGAGGAATAATCCCCAGCCGGGAAGCATCCAGTACTGGAAAAATCACACTGGATGTGGTGCTCGGCACGCCAGATAATTACAGGTCCGAGGAGGTCACGTTCCAAGTGGCCCCGTTCAGCAGCGGATATCACGCTCTATTAGGGCGAGAGGCATTCGCAATTTTTCAAGCTATACGCCATTACGGGTACATGAAGCTCAAAATGCCCGGGCCCAACGGAATCATCACTCTTGCTAGTGACCTGGACATAGCACTCCGCGCTGAAAACAAGACAGACGCACTGGCCCTTGAGGAACTATCCGAAGCCCTAGCGGCCAAGGAACTCACTGCGCTGCGCTCCATGGTGAATAGGGACGATGTGATACTCGACAAGAGATCCAAGTCCACCTCCTTTAAACCGGCGGACGAAATAGTCAAATTCCATGTCCATCCAACGGACCCTAAAAAAACGGCCTCCATCGGGGCACAATTAAACCCTGATGTAGACGCCGCACTACGAGAATTCCTACGCGAAAATTGGGACATTTTTGCCTGGAACCCTTCAGACATGCCAGGAATCCCACGGCGGCTGGCCGAGCACAGCCTAAACATCCTAAAAGGATTCAAGCCAGTGAAACAAGCTCTTTGGCGTTTCTTCGAACCCAAGAGACATGCCATGGGAGAGGATCTAGCCAAACTATTGGAGGCCGGATTCATCAGAGATATAAAACATCCGGACTAGCTAGCAAACCTGGTGATGGTACCAAAGAAGGACAAATCCTGGCGCCTATGCGTTGATTTCAAGGACCTTAACAAGGCTTGCCCAAAGGATCCCTTCCCCCTCCCCCGCATCGATCAAATTATCGACGCTACCGCAGGACACGATTCATTGTGCTTCCTCGACGCATACTCCGGCTACCACCAAATTAAGATGGCAGAGCCCGACCAAGCCGCAACAGCATTCATCACCCCATACGGCCCATTCTGCTTCAACACAATGCCCTTCGGGCTCAAAAACGTCGGCGCAACATATCAGCGCATGATTCAGACATGTCTGGCAAACCAGATCGACAAAACAGTGGAGGCATACGTACACGATGTGGTCGTTAAAACCAAGCATGTCGAAACTCTAGTAGACAACTTGAGGCTCACATTCGATAATCTCCGAACATATGACATCAAGCTCAACCCGGAAAAATGCGTTTTCAGCGTACCAGCCGGAAAGCTCCTGTGCTTCATTGTATCCGGCAGAGGAATTGAAGCAAACCCAGCCAAGATCCGAGCTCTGTCACAATTGGATATCCCAAAGGACCTCAAACAAATACAAAAATTGACTGGATGTGTGGCGGCTCTAAGCCGCTTTATCTCCCATTTGGGAGAAAAGGCATTACCCCTTTATCGCCTCCTCCGACGCACCGAACACTTCGAGTGGACGGATGCTGCCACGGCCGGACTCGAAGAAATAAAAGCCATATTGGCAACAAACCCGGTCCTGGTCACGCCCAATATGGGCGAACCAATGCTATTATATATCGCGGCAACTCATCAAGTTGTAAGCACGGTACTCGTTGTCGAACGAGAAACGGACGGACACAAGTTCCCCCTTCAAAAACTAGTTTACTACGTGTCCGCTGTCCTAACTCCATGCAAGTCACGGTACCCGCATTATCAAAAGATAGCATACGCGGTGTTTATGGCATCCCGGAAGCTGCGACACTACTTTCAAGAGTGTTCGATAATAGTAGCCTCCGAAGTACCTCTTAACGACATTATAAACAACCGCGACGCGACAGGCTGGATTGCCAAATGGGCCATTGAGCTCCTCCCGTTCGACATAACCTATAAGCCACGTCAAGCTATTAAGTCACAAGTTTTGGCTGACTTCGTCGCCGAATGGACTGAAGCCGTACTCCCTAAAGAGTACGGCGCATATTCCAACTGGATCATGCACTTCGACGGCTCCAAAATGTTGGCTGGTCTGGGGGCTGGCGTCGTTCTAACGTCCCCAACCGGAGATACAGTTCAATACGTACTCCAGATAATGTATACGGACTCCAACAATGTAGTCGAATACCAGGCCCTTCTACATGGCCTCCGGATGGCAGTCTCCATGGGCATTCAACGCCTAGAGGTGCGCGGGAATTCGAACCTTGCGATATCCCAAATAAATGGAGACTTCGATGCCAAGGATCCGAAAATGGCAGCCTATCGCAACGCCGTCCTAAAAATGTCAGCTCGGTTCGAGGGGCTAGAATTTCACCATATAGCCCGGGATAACAACCTGGCAGCAGATATACTGTAACACCCCAAAAATGATAACCTTGTTTTATTAATTAAAATTTTGCCAGGGAACTTAAACTTTTATTTTCTGGATTTCGTTTTGATTTCAGAACCATTCTTTCTTTATTATGGAGTTTTTACCCCAAGTGAAAACTTTTCAGTCATTATTGGACTTATTTCCACTCTCAAATAAAACAATTCTTTTATCAGTGGGATTATCTATATAATTATTTTTCCCTGAGCTTTATTTCTCTAAATTGGGTTTTTATAAGTTTTAGGGTTCCATTTGCACTGCAACCCTTTGATAAATTTATTTAAAATTCCAACCAAAATTTGGGGATGTCATGTGATGCTTTTAAATCACTTTTATGCAAAAATACACTTCATTCATTGGACATTTTGAGTTCTACACCAAGTTTTTTAAATCTGGTCAAATTTCACTTTTGCACTACAACCTATGTAAATATCTCTTTAAAACTTCTACCAAAATTATGGGATGTTAATAGGAGTGTATTATTCAACTTTTTGCAAAAACCCAGTGATGTCCTTTGAAAAAATTGAGTGAATCAACCTCTTTTTCATTCTTGTCCAGCATGGTGATTTGTACAGCAACCATATTTTAACTTGCCCTTTTAGCTATGTTTCTTTTTCCTACTTATAGCCCATCCTACAAAACCCTTAAGTCCAGGAGAGTGGACCCATTGGAGGATCTTGAGTGCTTGCAATCATGCCTTTTTCTTGCTGTCCAAAACTGAAGATTTGCAAAACTTGCACTAACAAGTTTCTAGATTTGGCCAACTAACATTACCACCCTCTCTATCATCTAAAGAGACCCAAATATGGAGATTCTGGCCACCCCAAGAGTTGCCTAAATACACTTAGCATTCTGTCGAACACTTTGTGTGCATGGACAGTTTTGGCATGATTTTTGTTTTGCTCTGTGACCTTGCACCTCTGGACAAACTAGCATGTCCACTAAGCTCCTAGACGACCCTAAACCAGGCCTGCTAATCCCCAGCCCCATCCTAATCCTCTAGCACACGCTGGCATTTCGCCGAGCACCTGATGCGCGTGCTCTGGGCACGCCCAGAGCGCGTGTTTTGCACGTGCCGCGCCCGAGCCGCTGCACCCCTGGTCTGTTCCTCGAGCTTATCCTAACCATCTGCCGCTCGCAGCATAGGGCCAAGCCTCGACCTGTACCCCTCACAAGTGCCACAGCCCCTCGCCACGACTCTGGCAAGCCAGAAGCTAGTTGCCACTGTCGCCCGACAACCTCTGCACTGGTCGGCACCGCCCGAGCCACACCAACGCGCCAGCTCGCTCGTGGAGCAGTCCGAGCTCATCCACAGCTTGTCCGCAAGCGCCCGTCGCCGCCACGATGCCCTGCAAGCTACAGAACGGTGGTCGCCGGCATCCTTATCCACCGCCGCAGAACCGACCTCATTGTGCTATAAAAGGAAGCCCCGGGCTCGTCCAGCCACTCAGGCAGCCTTAGGCCACTCCCATAGCACCCCCATAGCCAGCAATCATCGGGGGGAAGCCGTCTTCTACGACTCCGGCCGGTTCGGCCGCCGCCATGCCCCAGCGCTGTTCGTCGCAACCAGGGCCTCCCCTGCCCGTCCAACGCCACCATCGTCCTCCCCTCAACCCTGCGGAGCTGCCCAGCCTTTCAAACACGGTCGGGAGCCACCACTGCCCAAATCCCCAATTGTGCCCGAGGCCACCTCCGTTGCAGAGCTCGCCGCCGGCGACTCCCTTCACCCCTGCCGACCCAACAACCACCGGGAGGACCGCCCCGGCCTGGTGGAGCCATCCCTGCCCTTGGATCCCCGTGGGGAGCCGCCGTTCATCGGCGGCAATCGCCGGAACCCCGCCCCGCTCGGGCAGAGGAGGGAGAAGACACGGGCGACTGGTCAAACCTGACCAGTGGGCCCAAGGGACCCACTGTCAGTGACCAGCCCCGCCACCACGTGTTTTAAGTGGAGGCGTAAAGCGCAGAGTACGCCTTCCCCTCGAACCGTTTTTTTCTTCTTCTTTTCTGTTTCTTTTATTTAAATTGTTTTTAAACAGAAAATTTACTAAACTTTGACTGGCTATATCTTTTTAAATAAAACTCCAAATGAGTTGATTCTTTTTCCTACCTCTCTCAAATTTAGTCTAGTTTATTTTATGATTTATTTGAAAAAATTTCAGACAACTTTTTTGCACTGTTTTGAAACTATGTGTTAATTTGAATATTTTGAAAATAGGATTTTTGGAGAAGAAGAAAACTTTCAAAAGTTTTGGAGTGCACCTCACCCCTCCACAACTTGAAGGCAAGCATTCTGAACCCCGGCATAATATTTTGTGTGTTGGTTGACACGATTATAACACCACCTTAATACGAAGAACTCGTTATTTATGTGGTGACGCGATCATTTGCATGAATGCATGTGGGAGATTTGCTTGCAGTTGGAAACATATATACTTGTGATGGTAATCGTCCTCGTATGCCTTGCATGCATGCCGGAAAGAAATCCGAGAAAGCCTCTGCCTTGGGTAGGCGTGGGCTTGTCTCCGGTCTCTGTCTGGATGGTTATGTCCGGTATGGCATGGTGAGGTATAATGAGTGGTGTTTTTGTTGGAATATACATTGGTTACACATATAATGCAGGGAATTTATAAACCTCCTGAGTCAACCGTAGATCGAGTCTTGTTCCAGTAAACCCCATACTTGTTTTTGTACTACCACTTGTCCCTCCCGCAGGTAGGGTACGGTTTAGTAATGTGACACTCCAAAATTTTTATTTGGTTTTTATCAAAAACTTTGTGGTTTTGAGGAGAGATTTTTTTTAGTGAAGCTCTATGAAAATTTGGGATTTTCATATCTTGGAACCACCATGACTTGGCATTTTTGCCCATGTGGTAAAACCCCTCCAAAACCTCCCCTACAACTTGTGATCAACCTAAATTCTCCGTCCCTTCTAATCCAAACTGGTTTTGGATTTTTATTCTAATTATTTTTCCCCTCAATTCAATTCTGAAAATTATTTGGAGCCTGAGAGATTTTCAAAGCAAGTGCCCTATTGCATTTGAGTTTTGACCTCAAACCAATTCTCCCGGTTTGTCCTTAGCATCCATAACCCAGAACCATCTTGATCCACTCCTCCTCTTTTCAAAATTTTCAAAATTCAGTCTCTGCAAGTTTGGACCAGATTTGCCAAATTTGGTGAAATTCATATCTACACTCCTCCAAAAATTCCACCAAAATTCAGGCAGCCTATTTGAGCAATGAGAAGCCACTCCACCAAAAATCAGCTCAAGGAAAAATCCCTACATTCCTGGATCATTCTGTCGAACACCTTGCATGCACTGTTTTCCTTACACTTTCAGAAATTCAGTTAAATTCAGTTTTCAGTTTCGACAGTTTCAGTCACGCGGCCACAGTGCACTTGGCACGTTGCTCGCGGCCTCGCTTGCTTGTCCGAAGCTTCACACGCGCACTTGGCGCGACCCTGGCGTCGGTGGCGCCCTGGCCCGCCTGCGCCGGCGTGTCTTGCGGCGGCCGGCTCCCCGTAACGGCCGACAGGGAGGAGAACGGCGGCGCAACGCCGTTCGGCACCGCCCAAATCCTCTGGTGGCTCCGCGTGGCCTTCTCCGTGCCAGCGCACGCATGCGGCACCGTCGCCGTGGCGCAGCACGCACGGAGCGCGCTCTCTGCCGCCGACGGGCCCGCGCCACCCCGTTCCGTCGAGCTCGACCCAAACACCCAAACCCCGGCCAGTTTAGCACTAAAACGGACCCATTGAACCTCCGTGATGACGCTCGACTCCCTAACCACCCCGACCGAGCACTGCGCCACCGTAATCGCTCGCCGGAAATCTCCGTTCACGGCAACCGCCTCGGGCCGCCTATAAAAAGGGCCCCGAGCTCACCCTCGTGCACGCAGCATCACCACTCCTCACCAAAGCCCCGCCAGGCCACTAGGGGGACCTCGAGGAGGTCTCCTTCCCCAGCTCCGGCCGCCCCGATCCGCCTCGGCCTCCAGCTCGATTCACTTCGGTGAGGCCACCTCCGGCGCCCAAACCTCGTCCGTAGCCCTCTCTTGCACCCAGTAGTCTAACCCCCACCTCAATTTAATCTTTGCAGCCCTCTCCGACGAGCTCCATCCACGCCCGAACCACCGTCCGCCGGAGTTGAGACCGCCGTCGACGTGGTGCTCACCGGCGACCAACACCACCACCCACCGTTGCGGAAGGACACGGTGAGCACATTGGTAACCTCTGATCCCCATGCCTCGCCGTGGATCGCCGCCGGCGACCACAGCAGCTCTCGGGCGCCGACGAGCCTCGTCCCTCCCATTTGAAAATTTAAACATGACAAGTGGGACCCGCTGTCAGCCTCTCTGTCCTTTCTAAACGAAGCGTTATCTGAAAACGCCTACTGCCAAATGCGTTTTCTCTTCGGGCTGGCGTAGTCGCTACCGAAGCGTTTTCTGTTTTTATAAACTAGCCCCTGGAAATCTTCTGTTTCATTACAGATAAGTCCCTGGACAAAAACCCTTATAACTTTTAATCAGAAAAGTATTTTTGATTGATTCTTTTTCTGTTCTCTTTAAAATTTTGTCTAGTTTTTTATCAGATTTATTTGAAAAATATTTGGTTTACCTTCTGTGCTCTCCTTGGTATTTACGTTAGCGCATATATTTTCTTTAAACCGTAGATACCGAAGGAGGTGACGGAGCCGCGAACTTCACCGAGCTAGGCTCCGACTACTCTGAACCAGGCAAGCATGTTTGAACTTTTGATATGATGAGTGTCTCGGCATGTTTTGCATTTAGTTAGTTTCATGGCATGTTGGTAAGCATACCGATGAACGTTATTTTATGTGATAATAAGGTGAGTGAGTTCAATGATCCATACGTGGATGAATGTGAATATGAATGGCCATGTGTTGGCATGAGGATGGGTACGATGGCAGTGTTGTAGCATGCCAGTCTTACGCCAGACTATGTGACTTCAGTGTCAAACCATATCGGTCCAGTACCTATCATTTCCTTCCTTGTACTACCACATGTTTTCCGCAAGGAATATGGTTTAGTAAGTTGCAAACCACTTTCATGGTACACACCAAAGAGGAGAGGCCGTGATGATGGTTCCATGGCCCTGGATTAAAGCCAGTCATCCGGTCAGGGGGCATGGGTGTTTCCGGTTGGGACCGAGAGGGGGGCACCCCTTAGAGCGCGCGTATATAAATTTGATCCCATGCTATTCGAGATTGTGATCTCCCCGTCTCAAAAGTTTTTCTTGGACGATGACTAGGGTGATTCCTAGCATCGAGAGGTAGGATGGGTGTGTACCGGTTAGCTGTGTTTTCTTCCGAAATACCATAAACGGAACTAGTCCTTCGTGACTACGGAAATCCGTTGACTGTGGGAAAAATTTTGTACAAACTCTGCAGAGTCATATATTCCTCCAAATCATCTCTTCCATGTCAAGTTTCGTTCCATCTTATCCTAATCAATTGTCAGCTTTGATGACAGAGACTCCGGTGAATCGCATGAGTGCTAAGTCCGATTGAATGATTATCCCTGTGGATGGACTAACCCGTTTATTCTCATGGATTGAATGTTTATTATGAGTATTGTTTACTGGTGAATTTAAAGCCCTTTCTGCGATGTCGCTCAGACGTCCGACTGTGGCATTTCTTTTAAAGCCCTTTCTGCGATGTCGCTCAGACGTCCGACTGTGGCATTTCTTTTAAAGCCCTTTCTGCGATGTCGCTCAGACGTCCGACTGTGGCATTTCTTTTAAAGCCCTTTCTGCGATGTCGCTCAGACGTCCGACTGTGGCATTTCTTTTAAAGCCCTTTCTGCGATGTCGCTCAGACGTCCGACTGTGGCATTTCTTTTAAAGCCCTTTCTGCGATGTCGCTCAGACGTCCGACTGTGGCATTTCTTTTAAAGCCCTTTCTGCGATGTCGCTCAGACGTCCGACTGTGGCATTTCTTTTAAAGCCCTTTCTGCGATGTCGCTCAGACATCCGACCGTGGCATTTCTTTTAAAGCCCTTTATGTGGTGTCGCTAAGATGCCCGACTGTGGCATCATTTCCTTATTTTTATTTGTTCACCTTTCGAGGCGTCGCTTCAGACACCCGATCGGTCCTTATTTATGTTCTGTGGAATTTCAGGCGGACTACCGCCGTTTCCCTTTTTACTTACCCGTTATGCCAATTTTATTTATTGTGCATTAAGGAATTAATCATGTTGCATCCATGCACGCATTTGTTATATCTTACGTCCGAACTGTCTTGCGAGTACTTTCAAAGTACTCACTGGCTTGTTGATTTGGCCAGATGCTGACGAAGGCGATCTCATGGATGAAGAGTTCGATAGCGAGTCCGACACTTAGAGGAGTCCCAGTCAGTCTCGTGCGACCCTGGATTTGGCCACTGTTTTATATCCGCTTCCGCTACCAAATAAATTTATCGAGCCTCACCTCGACGTTCGATGAAATGATATTCTTAGAGTCTTGTATTTCCCTTCCCGCTGTGCTTTTCCACCACCAACCTATCCATGAGTCAGTAGTATGTCTCCACACCACTGTGTCCTGTCCGCCATTATGTATGATTATTGGCGTGCTTGTAATAATTTGGTTGAGCGACCGCAGTTCAACCCTGTAATATATTTTATGCTACTGGCTTATTGTATCAAGAAATTGTCTACCAGTGAGGAGGATTTCTCTCATACTGGACTCAAAAGACTGGTTTATCAATAAATATTTTTATTGGAAAACCGGCCGTGACAAGCTTGGTACCAGAGCCAGGCTGACTGTAGGAAGCCACTAGGTGCGATCGCTAATTAGTTATTAGCATGACAGGGCTATTTTATGCTTTTGCAATTGTAGTCATTTTCTGTCAGTCAGCATAAATTTATGATCTGACCCTGCAGAATTTTGCCTACTTTTGTAGATGGCCGACGTCAGCTGCGAGTCTCAGACCTTCGCCAACGTGCCCGATGGGTTCGTCAAGCTTCTTTCTTCCATCGTTCAGGTCGCGATGGGGCCATCCGTGCGCCCAGTCTTCACACTCTACCAGCACCGAGTCAACGACAGTCTGACCATGCACCAGGCCGCGGTGCAGTTCAGGGGAGGGCGTGGTGAGTTACGCCGCTTCCGGTTCGTGGGAAGAGCCATGCCTACGGAGAGGCATGCTATGCAGATGGCAGCCCGCGAGGCGATAGCTCGTCTCAGGGATGTCCTTCCCGTGATGAAGACTCGTCGTTACCGTTATCTTCCGTGCCATGTGCCTTACACCTGTCACTACGCATACTCCTGCCCCAGAGGAGAACGAGACGAGGCTTTTGAGATGCTCATTGAGTATCTCCGGGCCCTGGAGGCAGCCTTCGACAACCTGGTGGACGACTTCGTAGCTACCCGCATGGACTCAGTCCATGGCTGTGCTGCCAACAGGAGGGAGCTCCTACCCATCGCTCCGCCACCGACTTTTGTCTCGTCATCAGCATCTTTTACGCCTACTCGTCGCCTGCCTTCTACCGAAGAATTTAACCAAGTCATTGCACCCACTCCAGCGCGCACTACACCAACCTTCGCGCCCACTCCTGTACGTGTTGCTCCGCCCCTGGCAACCGCTCCGCCCGCTCTGCGCAACACTACACGTATGGAGCCCATTAGCGAGGAGGAAGTCGAGTCCCCAACCTCGCTACGCCTCGCCCTCGGCAGGGCAAGGGAGATCGTCAACATCTCTGCCTAAGTACGCTTAGCTGCCGTGTATTGTACCACTTTGTAAGATATGTGCATAGGCTGTGAGAAGTAGCCTGTTTGCGCATCATGTAGGATCTGGAGAAGTGCACTAGCCTTAATAACATGTCAGGATTATGTACGCATATCCTGAGTGATGTACTGTATAATTACCGCCCGCGTGTAAGATATGTAATGAGCAGTCCTTCTCCGTGCGCAAGTCGATTTGTTTTTCTTAAGTAAGCTTGGGTATTTAATAATATCTGCCAGCTTTATGCATTTATGGTTTTATTTTTGCGACTCTTTCCGCTTTTCTTAAGAGTTTTACAAAAATACTTTTCCCAGAGTGAAAAATGTCTCGTCCTTGGACACGTTCCATGCCAACTCCACCAGAGGAAATTCATGATACTCAACCCAACAATGAGTTCACTCAGGGACAGTCAAGCCAACAAGGCAGTGAATCGGCACTTTCACAAATGTGCCGCCTTTATGAACAGAGTCAGCAACAACATCGCGAGATGATGAACCAAGTCATCAACATGGGGAATCATCATGGACAGTATCAGCAACATTCCAAGTTATCTGAGCTACAGAAGACACGTCCTCAAACATTTTCTCACACTGACAAGCCTCTTGAAGCCGAGGACTGGCTTCGAGATATGGAGAGGAAATTAATTATTGCAAAGTGTTCAGATCTCGAGAAAGTACTATATGCTCCACACTATCTCACAGGAGCAGCCGCATCGTGGTGGGAGAATTTTCTGCACATGCATCCCAACGAAAATGACATAACCTGGGATGATTTCAAGGAAGGTTTCCGTGGTGCACATATTCCTAAGAGTATTATGAAAATCAAGAAGAGAGAATTTGATGACCTCAAACAAAGGAACATGACAGTGTCAGATTACAACAGTCAATTTACCCTATTATCCCGCTACGCCAATGAGGAGCGTATGACTGAAATCAAGAAGATGGAGAAATTCCTTGACGGTCTGGCGCCCGCACTTAAATGCCAACTGGTCGTGCACACTTTTCCTGATTTTAAAACGCTGGTGGACAAGGCCATTACTCTGGAAAATGAGAGACGCAGTCTGGAAGATATCCGCAAGCGAAAAAGGGACCAGACTAATCACACTCGCAATCACCGAAGCAAGATAGATTTTAAAAAGGGTGGGACACCCAAATTCTCATCCAATGTCTCACGCCCAATCAAGAATTTTCATGCAAGGGACAAGGAATTCACCTATCGCCCCGGCGTTACTTGTTACGCTTGTGGAGAAGAAGGGCATTATGCCAAACAGTGCCCCAAGCCAAGGAACTCAACCCCAAAGCCGAACAACGGCGGCAATAATTCAGCGCCCAAACGAAACAATTTCAATCCCAACAATAACCACAGGAAGGGTCATCTGAACCACGTAACCAAAGAGGAGGCACAAAATGCTCCGGATATCGTACTCGGTACGTTTCCTGTCAACACAATACCTGCAATGGTTTTGTTTGATTCTGGAGCTTCTCACTCTTTCATCTCGAAAAGTTTTGCTTTGCAAAATAATTTTTCGATGCTTCCTTTGGAGAAATCCATAATAATCAAGTCCCCCGGGATTCAGCAAGTTTCTCAGAATTACTGTCAGAATGTGGTCATTGAGTTTGAAGGATTGGAGTTTTACGCAAATCTTATTGTATTGGAAAATAAAGGACTGGATGTCATCCTAGGGATGGATTGGCTAACCACCAATAAAGGTTTTATCGACTGTTTCAACAGGACCGTGATTCTCACACACCACCAAGGGAAGACAATAAGAGTATCAGCCAAGGAAGGAAAAAGACCCCGGCAACCGAGATTAAATAAGGTGGACGTTTCTGAGCTAAACAAGGTTCCAGTAGTGTGTGAATTTCCAGATGTATTCCCTGAAGAGCTGCCAGGCATGCCACCAGATCGAGAAATAGAATTCCGCATTGAGCTAGCACCAGGAACCACCCCCATATACAAGAAACCATACAGAATGGCACCATCCGAGTTGATCGAATTGAAGAAGCAAATAAAGGAATTACTGGATAAAGGATACATTCGGGCCAGCTCCTCACCTTGGGGATCACCAATTTTATTTGCCAAGAAGAAGGATGGAACGCTGAGATTGTGTATCGACTATCGAGCACTTAACATGGTCACAGTCAAAAACAAATACCCGATGCCAAGGATAAACGATTTGTTTGATCAACTTGCTCAGGCCAAGGTATTCTCAAAAATTGACTTAAGGTCAGGATACCATCAATTGAAGGTACGAACGGAAGATATCCCCAAAACAGCCTTCACCTCCAGATATGGACTGTACGAGTTCACAGTGATGCCATTTGGATTAACTAACGCCCCGGCATATTTTGTTCACCTCATGAACAAAGTATTTATGAAGTTTATGGACAAATTCGTCGTAGTATTCATCGACGATATTCTGGTATACTCCAAAACACCAGAAGAGCACGCAGAACATCTCAGGATTGTACTAGGAGAGCTAAGGAAACACCAATTGTATGCCAAGTTCAGCAAGTGCGAATTTTGGCTAAGACAAGTAGGTTTTCTAGGCCACGTGCTGACTCAAGACGGTATAGCAGTGGACCCAGAGAAAGTCAAGGCCGTACTTGACTGGAAGTCACCAGCCAGCGTAACAGACATACGAAGTTTCTTGGGAATGGCAGGGTATTACCGCAGATTTATTGAAGGATTTTCCACCATATCCAAGCCTATGACACAGTTACTCAAGAAAGATAAGAAGTTTGAATGGACAGAAGCCTGCGAGAAAAGTTTCCAAGAGCTAAAGCGGAAATTAACAACAGCACCAGTATTAATTGTACCCGATATACACAAGAATTTTGAAGTATTTTGTGACGCATCCAGAAAGGGTCTCGGATGCGTGTTGATGCAAGAAGGCAAGGTTGTCGCCTACGCTTCAAGGCAACTTCGCAAACACGAGGAAAATTATCCCACTCATGATTTAGAAATGGCAGCAGTTATTCATGCACTCAAGGAATGGAGGCATTTTCTACTTGGGAATCGATGTGAGATATATACGGATCACAAAAGCCTCAAATACATTTTTACGCAGCCAGAACTAAATTTACGGCAACGCCGCTGGTTAGAATTGGTAAAGGATTACGATGTTGGTATCCATTACCATCCAGGGAAAGCAAACGTAGTGGCCGATGCCCTGAGTCGGAACCCCAGCTCCGACGGGAACTATCTGCACAGCTTGAGGCCCGAATTCCATCAAGAATTTGTCAAGCTCAACTTGATAATGGTAGCAGAAGGCACCATATCAAACTTGGAAATACAACCACACCTTGTGGAGAAAATTAAAGAGGCTCAGTCCGGTCACCCCAGCATTGAAGGAATTAAAAGGAAGTTGAGTATGGGCAAGGCCTCGGAATTCGTCATAGACAATGAAGGAATATTATGGTACGGAGAAAGGCTATGCGTGCCAAACATAGAAGACCTTAAACAGCAAGTTTTAACTGAAGCACACACCACTCCATATTCGATCCACCCTGGAGGAACCAAAATGTATAAGGATATTCAGGAAAGATTTTGGTGGCACGGTATGAAGAGGGACATAGCCGCTTTCATTGCATGTTGCGACTCATGTCAACGCATAAAAGCTGAACATCAGAGACCAGCCGGACTACTGCAACCTAACAAAATACCTGAGTGGAAATGGGATGAAATAGGGATGGATTTTATTGTCGGATTACCTCGGTCACGACACGGGAATGATGCCATATGGGTCATCACTGACAGGTTGACCAAAGTAGCACACTTTATTCCAGTGAAGACAACCTACACCACTCAGAGGCTTGCCAGGATTTATCTTTCCCGCATAGTCTGTCTGCACGGTGTCCCGAAGACTATAATTTCCGACAGAGGCACTCAGTTCGTCTCAAGATTTTGGGAGCAATTACAACAGGCTCTGGGAACCCAACTAGCCTTCAGTACCGCATACCATCCACAGACTGATGGACAAACAGAACGCGTAAACCAGGTTTTAGAAGACATGCTGAGAGCATGTGTCCTCACCTATGGAACCAGTTGGGAGGACAGCCTGCCATATGCCGAGTTCGCATACAACAACAGTTACCAGGCCAGCCTGCAAATGGCTCCTTTCGAAGCCCTATACGGAAGGAGATGTCGTACCCCGTTAAATTGGTCAGAGACCGGAGACAGCCGCATCTTCGGACCAGATATGCTCAGAGAAGCCGAGGAAAAAGTCAAGCTAATCAGGGACCGACTTAAGACCGCTCAAAGTCGACAGAAAAGTTATTATGATCAGAAACATCGTAGGGTCAGCTTCGAACCCGGTGAATTCGTATACTTGAGAGTATCCCCGATGAGAGGATTGCAACGGTTTAAGATTAAAGGAAAATTAGCACCAAGATTCATTGGACCATTTTGCATAGTGGCACGAAGAGGCACTGTAGCCTACCAGCTAGACTTACCCGAAGACTTGTCCGACATTCACGACGTGTTCCACGTCTCTCAATTAAGGAAGTGCGTAAGCAACCCAGAGAAACAAGTATCTCATGAGAACATTGACATACAGCCAGACCTCACTTATCGAGAACGTCCCATAAGAATATTAGAGGAGTCTGAAAGGAGGACCCGACAGAAAACCATCAAGTTTTTCAAAGTCCAGTGGAGCAATCACACCGACAGTGAAGCAACTTGGGAAAGCGAGGATTTTCTTCGGACAGAGCATCCACACTTATTTAAGGATCAGCTGAAATCTCGGGGACGAGATTTTTCCTAAGGGGGTAGGTGTTGTGACACTCCAAAATTTTTATTTGGTTTTTATCAAAAACTTTGTGGTTTTGAGGAGAGATTTTTTTTAAGTGAAGCTCTATGAAAATTTGGGATTTTCATATCTTGGAACCACCATGACTTGGCATTTTTGCCCATGTGGTAAAACCCCTCCAAAACCTCCCCTACAACTTGTGATCAACCTAAATTCTCTGTCCCAACTAATCCAAACTGGTTTTGGATTTTTATTCTAATTATTTTTCCCCTCAATTCAATTCTGAAAATTATTTGGAGCCTGAGAGATTTTCAAAGCAAGTGCCCTATTGCATTTGAGTTTTGACCTCAAACCAATTCTCCTGGATTGTCCTTAGCATCCATAACCCAGAACCATCTTGATCCACTCCTCCTCTTTTCAAAATTTTCAAAATTCAGTCTCTGCAAGTTTGGACCAGATTTGCCAAATTTGGTGAAATTCATATCTACACTCCTCCAAAAATTCCACCAAAATTCAGGCAGCCTATTTGAGCAATGAGAAGCCACTCCACCAAAAATCAGCTCAAGGAAAAATCCCTACATGCCTGGATCATTCTGTCGAACACCTTGCATGCACTGTTTTCCTTACACTTTCAGAAATTCAGTTAAATTCAGTTTTCAGTTTCGACAGTTTCAGTCACGCGGCCACAGTGCACTTGGCACGTTGCTCGCGGCCTCGCTTGCTTGTCCGAAGCTTCACACGCGCACTTGGCGCGACCCTGGCGTCGGTGGCGCCCTGGCCCGCCTGCGCCGGCGTGTCTTGCGGCGGCCGGCTCCCCGTAACGGCCGACAGGGAGGAGAACGGCGGCGCAACGCCGTTCGGCACCGCCCAAATCCTCTGGTGGCTCCGCGTGGCCTTCTCCGTGCCAGCGCACGCATGCGGCACCGTCGCCGTGGCGCAGCACGCACGGAGCGCGCTCTCTGCCGCCGACGGGCCCGCGCCACCCCGTTCCGTCGAGCTCGACCCAAACACCCAAACCCCGGCCAGTTTAGCACTAAAACGGACCCATTGAACCTCCGTGATGACGCTCGACTCCCTAACCACCCCGACCGAGCACTGCGCCACCGTAATCGCTCGCCGGAAATCTCCGTTCACGGCAACCGCCTCGGGCCGCCTATAAAAAGGGCCCCGAGCTCACCCTCGTGCACGCAGCATCACCACTCCTCACCAAAGCCCCGCCAGGCCACTAGGGGGACCTCGAGGAGGTCTCCTTCCCCAGCTCCGGCCGCCCCGATCCGCCTCGGCCTCCAGCTCGATTCACTTCGGTGAGGCCACCTCCGGCGCCCAAACCTCGTCCGTAGCCCTCTCTTGCACCCAGTAGTCTAACCCCCACCTCAATTTAATCTTTGCAGCCCTCTCCGACGAGCTCCATCCACGCCCGAACCACCGTCCGCCGGAGTTGAGACCGCCGTCGACGTGGTGCTCACCGGCGACCAACACCACCACCCACCGTTGCGGAAGGACACGGTGAGCACATTGGTAACCTCTGATCCCCATGCCTCGCCGTGGATCGCCGCCGGCGACCACAGCAGCTCTCGGGCGCCGACGAGCCTCGTCCCTCCCATTTGAAAATTTAAACATGACAAGTGGGACCCGCTGTCAGCCTCTCTGTCCTTTCTAAACGAAGCGTTATCTGAAAACGCCTACTGCCAAATGCGTTTTCTCTTCGGGCTGGCGTAGTCGCTACCGAAGCGTTTTCTGTTTTTATAAACTAGCCCCTGGAAATCTTCTGTTTCATTACAGATAAGTCCCTGGACAAAAACCCTTATAACTTTTAATCAGAAAAGTATTTTTGATTGATTCTTTTTCTGTTCTCTTTAAAATTTTGTCTAGTTTTTTATCAGATTTATTTGAAAAATATTTGGTTTACCTTCTGTGCTCTCCTTGGTATTTACGTTAGCGCATATATTTTCTTTAAACCGTAGATACCGAAGGAGGTGACGGAGCCGCGAACTTCACCGAGCTAGGCTCCGACTACTCTGAACCAGGCAAGCATGTTTGAACTTTTGATATGATGAGTGTCTCGGCATGTTTTGCATTTAGTTAGTTTCATGGCATGTTGGTAAGCATACCGATGAACGTTATTTTATGTGATAATAAGGTGAGTGAGTTCAATGATCCATACGTGGATGAATGTGAATATGAATGGCCATGTGTTGGCATGAGGATGGGTACGATGGCAGTGTTGTAGCATGCCAGTCTTACGCCAGACTATGTGACTTCAGTGTCAAACCATATCGGTCCAGTACCTATCATTTCCTTCCTTGTACTACCACATGTTTTCCGCAAGGAATATGGTTTAGTAAGTTGCAAACCACTTTCATGGTACACACCAAAGAGGAGAGGCCGTGATGATGGTTCCATGGCCCTGGATTAAAGCCAGTCATCCGGTCAGGGGGCATGGGTGTTTCCGGTTGGGACCGAGAGGGGGGCACCCCTTAGAGCGCGCGTATATAAATTTGATCCCATGCTATTCGAGATTGTGATCTCCCCGTCTCAAAAGTTTTTCTTGGACGATGACTAGGGTGATTCCTAGCATCGAGAGGTAGGATGGGTGTGTACCGGTTAGCTGTGTTTTCTTCCGAAATACCATAAACGGAACTAGTCCTTCGTGACTACGGAAATCCGTTGACTGTGGGAAAAATTTTGTACAAACTCTGCAGAGTCATATATTCCTCCAAATCATCTCTTCCATGTCAAGTTTCGTTCCATCTTATCCTAATCAATTGTCAGCTTTGATGACAGAGACTCCGGTGAATCGCATGAGTGCTAAGTCCGATTGAATGATTATCCCTGTGGATGGACTAACCCGTTTATTCTCATGGATTGAATGTTTATTATGAGTATTGTTTACTGGTGAATTTAAAGCCCTTTCTGCGATGTCGCTCAGACGTCCGACTGTGGCATTTCTTTTAAAGCCCTTTCTGCGATGTCGCTCAGACGTCACTGTGGCATTTCTTTTAAAGCCCTTTCTGCGATGTCGCTCAGACGTTCGACTGTGGCATTTCTTTTAAAGCCCTTTCTGCGATGTCGCTCAGACGTCCGACTGTGGCATTTCTTTTAAAGCCCTTTCTGCGATGTCGCTCTGACGTCCGACTGTGGCATTTCTTTTAAAGCCCTTTCTGCGATGTCGCTCAGACGTCCGACTGTGGCATTTCTTTTAAAGCCCTTTCTGCGATGTCGCTCAGACGTCCGACTGTGGCATTTCTTTTAAAGCCCTTTCTGCGATGTCGCTCAGACATCCGACCGTGGCATTTCTTTTAAAGCCCTTTATGTGGTGTCGCTAAGATGCCCGACTGTGGCATCATTTCCTTATTTTTATTTGTTCACCTTTCGAGGCGTCGCTTCAGACACCCGATCGGTCCTTATTTATGTTCTGTGGAATTTCAGGCGGACTACCGCCGTTTCCCTTTTTACTTACCCGTTATGCCAATTTTATTTATTGTGCATTAAGGAATTAATCATGTTGCATCCATGCACGCATTTGTTATATCTTACGTCCGAACTGTCTTGCGAGTACTTTCAAAGTACTCACTGGCTTGTTGATTTGGCCAGATGCTGACGAAGGCGATCTCATGGATGAAGAGTTCGATAGCGAGTCCGACACTTAGAGGAGTCCCAGTCAGTCTCGTGCGACCCTGGATTTGGCCACTGTTTTATATCCGCTTCCGCTACCAAATAAATTTATCGAGCCTCACCTCGACGTTCGATGAAATGATATTCTTAGAGTCTTGTATTTCCCTTCCCGCTGTGCTTTTCCACCACCAACCTATCCATGAGTCAGTAGTATGTCTCCACACCACTGTGTCCTGTCCGCCATTATGTATGATTATTGGCGTGCTTGTAATAATTTGGTTGAGCGACCGCAGTTCAACCCTGTAATATATTTTATGCTACTGGCTTATTGTATCAAGAAATTGTCTACCAGTGAGGAGGATTTCTCTCATACTGGACTCAAAAGACTGGTTTATCAATAAATATTTTTATTGGAAAACCGGCCGTGACAAGTAAGTTGTCAACCCCTTTCTTGGCACACAACGTACAGAGAGGCCATGGTGGAAGATACTGGCTGCATTCGGTTGGGACCGAGATGGGGGCACCCCTTAGAGCGCGCGACATAAATTTGATCGCATGCTACGCGAGGTTGTAGCCTCCCCACTTAGAGTTTTACTTGACAGGTGTCGTGGGTGATTCCAGACACCGGTAAGTTAAGCTGGTGTGTGCAAGTCAGGTGTGTTTTCAATTAAAAGACCGTAGACGGAATTAGTCCCGATGGACTAAAGGAATCCGTTACTCTTGGGTAAAGAGTACACCCTCTGCAGAGATCATATCTATTCGAATAGCCGTGTCCATGGTTAAGGACTATAGTCTGGGTTGGGTCAAGTGTCGGTCTTAGTGTCGGTCTTCGGAGGAGAAACTGCTAAACCAGAACGTGGATCATGACTTGTGACTTGTGATGATTATGATGATTATTATTATGGACTAACCCCTTATATTTGAATTATTGATTATCCCTGGGACGGTTCTACCTCCTGGATATTCACTATGATCATTTTCCTTATAAGCCCTTTATGTGGTGTCGCTGAGACGCCCGACTGTGGCATGCTTGTTATTTATTTACTTCATAAGCCCTTTATGTGGTGTCGCTGAGACGCCCGACTGTGGCATGCTTGTTATTTATTTACTTCATAAGCCCTTTATGTGGTGTTGCATAGACGCCCGACTGTGGCATGTTTGATATTTATTTACCTTATAAGCCCTTTATGTGGTGTCGCTCAGACGCCCGACTATGGCATGCTTGTTATTTACTTTATAAGCCCTTTATGTGGTGTCTCTCAAACGCCTGACTGAGGCATGCTCGTTATTTCCTATCCTTTCGAGACATCGCTTCAGACATCCGATCGGTGCATTTTATTACTACTCTGTTAATACATATTCATGTTGCATATAAATAACCTACTTGCATGCATCAGGAATTTTATTTTATGACTGACATTGTGATCATAGAGTATTTCAGAGCATGATTATCGTTTGTTATATTATACCCGTGTTCATGATGTTTGCGAGTACATTCAATGTACTCACTGGCTTGTCCCTGGCTATTGTCTTGGCCAGATTTCTTGCATGGATAGAAGCGTTGCGATGATAGCCCCGGAACCTAAGCAATGGTGATAGCAGCCTCGCGAAGATAGGAGTTAACCTGGTCAGCTATTCCTGTGGGAAATGGAGTCTCATAGACACTGATGATCCACAAACCGCTTCCGCCATCAACCACTAGAAACCATTTGTTGTACTCATAGGCCAGAATGGTCTTGTACTACATATTTTGTATTTTGCTTGGAATTTCTATACCAAGTTGGTGCCTCATCAGCTAACAATAATCCTGGGGCTGGTGAGCACAAGGGCCATTTTCTGGAAATTAATATCCCGAAAATCCGGTCCTAACACGTATTGGCACGCATTGGCGCAAAGCGGGATGCCGTCCCTCCCAACATCTTCCTAGAGAGGCTGTTTAAGCCATCCATACTATGGGAGGGGGAGTCCAGAAATAACAACCCGGACCCAACCGAACTGCCCGACACCGAACATTCTGACACAATTGGTGGTTCTACCAACGAAGTAACACCCTCAGCCCACGTAATAATGGCTGTCATCGCCCCATGGATGGAACCATTCCTAGCCTACTTAACCAGGCAGGAACTCCCCGAGGACCAAAATGAGGCCCGCTGCATAGTGCGGCGATCTAAAGCCTACAAGGTCCATGAGGGAGAGCTTCATAAGAAAAGCACAACTGGAGTCCTTCAAAGGTGTATCTCCAAAGAGGAAGGGCGGAATCTCCTGGCCGAAATTCATGCCAGACTCGGCGGGCATCACGCCGCAGCCCGGGCACTTGTAGGCATGGCCTTCCATACATGATTTTATTGGCCGACGACCCGGGCAGACACTCAGGACTTAGTCCAACGATGCGTCGGTTGCCAGCTCTTTGCTAATCAAAGTCACATGCCACCCACCGCCCTCAAAACTATACCCATCACCTGGCCCTTCGCGATCTGGGGGCTTGACATGGTTGGACCCCTTAAAGGAGGAACCCACAAGCAAAAATACCTACTGATCATGGTGGATAAATTCACCAAATGGATAGAGGCCAAACCTGTTAAGACGGCCGAATCCGGACCAGTGATAGACTTCATATCAGGGGTCGTACACCATTCCAGCGTCCCCCACAACATCGTAACTGATAACGACACGAACTTCACGGCCAACGAGGTCAAACTCTGGTGCAAAAACATGGGCATCAAGCTCGACTATGCTTCAGTCTATCACCCTCAAACTAACGGTCAAGTCGAGTGAGCAAATGGTCTAATCATGAGCGGCATCAAACCCAGACTAGTGCGGTCCCTCAAGGAATCTAACACGCACTGGGTAGAGGATCTCGACTCCGTACTCTGGGGGCTGCGGACCACGCCGAATCGCACTACTGGATTCACACCATTCTTTATGGTATACGGCATAGAGGCAGTTTTGCCCTACGATATAATTCATGACTCACCTCGCGTGCGCATGTACGAAGAAAGAGAAGTCGAGCTTGATCAGCAGGACAGTTTGGATGCCTTGGAGGAGGAGCGTGATGTGGCAAAAGCCCGTACCGCATTCTATCAACAGCAGGCTCGAAGATATCAAAGCAGAGAAGTACGGGCCAAAACTTACAATGTCGGCGAGTTAGTTCTACGCCTGCCGGACAAGAAAAAGGACAAACTCAAGAACAAATGGGAAGGTCCCTTCATCATTGACCAAGTCCTGACCGGCGGAGCGTACCATCTGCGAAATGCATCGGATAACCGACTGGAGCCGAACCCATGGAACGCAGCCCGTCTCCGAAGATTCTATGCCTAGCGCCGGATTCCGAGTTCGTCTCCTTCCTCCGTCTATATTTTATACAGTAGTTGTCTTATATTTCTCCCCTTCTCCCTCCTTTTGTCTTACAGCCTTTGAAGGCTCGTTCGCGCTTTGTTCGCACACACTTGACGCGCTATCCGTGCTCATTATACCTGGGGGCTTCTTTAACAGAAGCTTATTTATGCGGGCTTCATGCCCAACACATGTGTCACACTTCCGCATGTACCTTTTATTCACCATTATATGCATTGATATGACTTAAGTTTTGGCCAAGCTGGGTTGCCTGGCTCCTGTGCTTACCCCTACGTTCCCGATTGTTCGGCTAGGTGGTAAAGGGAGCACCTCTGCGATTGTTACTGCCGGGTCAGCCGGATGTGTACCTCAGACTGGGTGAAGCCGAAAGCTAGCGTTCTTAAGGGAATATTCGGTCGGTGAACTAAAAGATGATTTCTTATATATTTATTTATCTGCCCCCAGATGTTTTTCTGCTTTTTTCGCAGTCCGGACATGCACTTTAGGGCATGCCTCCCAGGGAAAGGAACCCCTAACGGAACTATTCTCCCTGGAAGATGTTTCTTACTAACCATGTAATATAACATAACTAGTTGGGCACTTGTCTGATAAAGCACTAATGACCCCTACGCCTGGTCTCCACGCATGCCCCGGTTCTTATATAACCGCGAGGGTATTCGGACACACTCCGGACTATTGGGTCCCGAGGTTGAAGCGAAAAGGTCCACTAGGACAAACGATCTACAATCCAGCTAGAAGGCATTTTACATGTCATCTTAAATTACATAGTCAACCTGACTGGGCATATTCCTCTTCAATGCCATCCAACAGGTTGTCTAGTTTACAGTCCTTTGGGAATACTTTGCGGCCAATTCTACTTGGCCGTACACTAAGCTCATAGGGATCTCCTTCCCATCGGGCCCCACAGGTCCGACCTCGGCCATGTGGTTTGGGTCAGCCTTCGTGTACCGCGTCTTCACCATGGCCCAGGCATCCCTGGCGCCTTGATGGTAGGCCGAAATCTTCCATAAGCAGAAGCGCCGCCGCGCACCCTCAAGCCTCTCTGCAAGCTCTCCAAGGCCTTCGGGCAGGGAGACAGATGGCCACAAGGCCTGGGCGACGCCTTTCATTAGCTGCCGAACTCGTTCGTGCAGTTGCAAGAGCTCGGGAAGAAGGTCACCCTTAGAACTGGGCATTTCCTCTGCAGGACGGCCTGTGAGCATACCTACAGACATAACTCTGTTAGTCGACTTCCTCGCCGAACTCTTTTTCAAAGTTCGTTCAAGCACTTACTAAAAATGTCGCGTCGAAGCCGCCGATTCTCCTTAACGGAGTCAGACAGCTAGGCACGAACATCCTTTAGTTCCTCCCCCAGTTGGGTGTTGGCATCTTGGAGATTATTTTTCTCTTGCCTCACCCTTGTAAGCACATTCTTGCCGGCCTTTAACCGGCGCATGAGATGTTGCTTGTCCGGATCTATCCCGGCACCATCTGCAATATTATTGTCAGACTTATACACACGACGCAGTTCACAAATTACTTATCTTTTGAAGCATATATTACGAGAGGGGGTCTCTTTGGCTTCCCCCGCTGCAGCTAGTGCGGCCTCAAGTTGGGCTTTGCACTCCTCCAGCTCCTGGGACAGTTGGGTATTCTTTTTCATAAGATCCTTCACAATAAATGATCCTTAAATCAGTTATTCTAACTATTTCAAGTCTCGGGGGCTACTAGCATATATAACTGTCAAATTTTCTCACCCGCATGTCTTTTACATACTGCTCCGTGGCTCTGGCTAGACCATTTTGAGCGGCATGGAGGTGCGCATCTCCCGAATTGAAGGCATCCAATGCCTCTGGGGAGAAACATGCGTCACGAAGAACTGTCCAGCGACGCCTGTGATTTATGGCACTCTCCACCTCGGAATTGGTGGCAGATAACCTGTCGGCATCCTCTGTCGGAGGAGCATCCGACGCACGCCTCGTGTTCGCCTCCGCTTCTGGACCTGGCTTTGGAGCCTGGCGAGCAGAGGATTGATTGGCAACCTCTCCGGATACAGTCCGGCGAGCGCTCTTCTTCCTGAAAAAGCACGAGCATTAGTATGCCTCCCGGGAATAAAACCTGGGAGTAAGATGACACGCCATACCGTTGCACCGGCGTTTCAATCTGGACTGCACTTCTTTTCAGCCTGTTGGGCCTTGCTGTCCCTTGTTGACTAGCCGTCGCAGGCTCGGCCTTCCGCCTCAAGGACTTCCCCTGCGAAACACCATTGGTATACGGTGATCAAAAACAAGCACAGATGGGTCATTTTCAAAGTATTGGGACTTCGGTCTCAGTTACCTGCGAGGCGGGAAGTATTCTGGGGTAATCGGCCGTAATGGCGACCAAGGCATTATCGATGCTCAGTCGGTGAAATACCCCGTCGATCAGCTCCACCGATATGTCCGGATCCTCTTGGGAGGTCAGATCGAGGAACCATTCCGGATCCTCGGGTTGTGGAGGCGGGCTGTTTATATCCTTTATGGCCCGGCGCAGTTCCTGCGCCGAAATCACAAAATGAGATACTTGACTATGGTAGTATGGATCGGATAGGCAAAAATAAATGTCCGCTTACCTAGCTTGGAGGATTGTACATAGAAAATCCGTCCTATGGATTGACGCGGAGAAATTCCTCCTCTTCTCCCTTGTACAATGCGGACAAGATCTTCATCAGATCAGCGACCGATCCCGGCCCCTTACGTCCGCAGCGGGTGGCATCATCCTCCCCGTTGAAATCCCACATGGGGTGGCCTCTATACTGGAGCGGTTGCACCCCCCGCATAATGCATGTGGCCATGACCCCGATCATGGTCAGTCCGGAATGAGCTAACAACCTTATTCGGCTCATCAGGTAAAGGACGTCCCTGTCATTTTCCTTCTGAGGGCTCCGTGGACGCCAGCTTAGGCGTTTCTTCAAAGGAGCGTTATTGAACTCAGGGAGGCCGATCCGAACAGCGTCCGGCAGGGGGACATCTTCTACATAAAACCATTCCGAAGGCCAGTCTTCGGACGCCTTCTTCGGGGTTCCGGATAGATATCCGGTCCCGGCGATGCGCCATAGTTTGGCTTCGCCCACTTGATATATTGAGCCCTCTTGAGAATGGGGCACAAGGCAGAACAACTTCTTCCACAGCGCAAAATGAGCCTCGATGCCCAAATACAGCTCGCAAAGTGCCACAAAGCCCGCAATGTGCAAAATGGAGGCAGGCGTAAGGTTGTGCAACTAGAGGCCGTAGAACTCCAGGAGCCCCGGGAGAAACGGATGAATTGGAACTCCGAGCCCTCTTATCAAATAAGGGACAAGGCATACCCGCTCTCCTTTGGAGGGACTGGGGACACTCTCCGCTTGCTTTCTGCCATTATAGGTGGCGAGTCCGACTCGAACCGGAACCATGAAGGCTGGGGAAAGAAACCCTTGGTTTGGAGCGCCACTAGCTCACTGTGCGGGATGGAGCATCTCTCCCAATCTCCAGGCTGAGGGCGGGGAGGGCGAGAGGAGGAGCCACATCGACTGTCCATGATGGAATGGATTTCTGTCAAATGCGGTCCAATGAATGCTCGCGAAGGGGGAATGGTGTGACTCGGATCTAGATCCTTGTCTCTTTTATAGGCAGCTCATTTGCGCAGCTAAGGGGTAAATGTAAAAATACCCTGGCTTTTGCATTCGTTCAACACGTGGAAGATGGCCATTAATGGGCATGGAGGCCAAGGAGCGCAATATTTATGAGAAGCCGGACGCTATCCAACAGGTGCACCGGATTTGGAGAAGAACCCACCTTGCAATGCCGAAGGCAATCTACGCGCCGAACTCATCGCCATTGAAGCCTGGTTCGGGGGCTACTGAGGGACTCCCGGATTAGGGGGTGTCCGAATAGTCGAACTATCACCTTTGGCCGGACTCTTGGACTATGAAGATACAAGATTGAAGACTTCGTCCCGTGTCCGGATGGGACTTTCCTTGGCGTGGAAGGCAAGCTTGGCGATACAGGTATGTAGATCTCCTACCATTGTAACTGACTCTATGTAACCCTAACCCTCTTTGGTGCCTATATAAACCGGAGGGTTTTAGTCCGTAGGACAAACAACAATCATACCATAGGCTAGCTTCTAGGGTTTAGCCTCTCTGATCTCGTGGTAGATCTACTCTTGTACTACCCATATCATCAATATCAATCAAGCAGGAGTAGGGTTTTACCTCCATTGAGAGGGCCCGAACCTGGGTAAAAATATCGTGTCCCTTGTCTCCTGTTACCATCCGCCTAGATGCACAGTTCGGGACCCCCTACCCGAGATCCGCCGGTTTTGACACCGACAGTCATGTCTACATAGTTCTCGAACCTGTAGGGTCTGCACGCTTAAAGATAGATGACGGTTATATTATGAGTTTATGTGTTTTGATGTACCTAAGGTAGTTCGGAGTCCCGGATGTGATCACAGACATGACGAGGAGTCTCGAAATGGTCGAGACATGAAGATCGATATATTGGACGACTATATTTGGACACCGGAATGGTTCCGAGTGAGATTGGGACAATACCGGAGCTCTGGGAGGTTATCGGAACCCCCCGGGAGGTATATGGGCCTTAATGGGCTTTAGTGGAAAGGAGGGTGTCGGTGTCAAAACCGGCGGATCCCGGGTAGGGGGTCCCGATCTGTGCATCTAAGGCTAATGGTAATAGGAGGCAAGGGACACGATGTTTTACCCAGGTTCGGGCCCTATCGATGGAGGTAAAACCCTACTTCCTGCTTGATTGATCTTGATGATATGAGTATTACAAGAGTTGATCTACCACGAGATTGTAGAGGCTAAACCCTAGAAGCTAGCCTATGATGATTATGATTGTCCCCATACGGATCAAACCCTCTGGTTTATATAGACACCAGAGGGGGCTAGGGTTTACACAGAGTCGGTTACAAAGAAGGGGATCTAATATCCGGATCGCCAAGCTTGTCTTACATGCAAAGGAGAGTCCCATCCGGACACAGGACGAAGTCTTGAGTCTTGTATCTTCGTGGTCCAACAGTCCGGCCAAAGTATATAGTCCGACTGTCCGGATACCCCCTAATCCAGGACTCCCTCAGTAGCCCCTGAACCAGGCTTCAATGATGATGAGTCCGGCGCGCAGTTTGTCTTCAGCATTGCAAGGCGGATTCCATCTCCGAATACTCCAAAGTGAACCTCGAACACTTAAATCGTGTCCGGCTCTGAAAAACGACTTTCGCATTCCATCGTAGAGAGAACGATATTCCACAAATATAATCTTCTAACAACTTTTTGTATGGTGTACCCTTACGCCGTGGCCCGGCCCAATACGAACCGGTTTTTCTTGGCTTGCCTCAATACCCGTTGCGAGGTGGTTTTATTGGCACGCCTCGCCAAAGCAGAGACCGTGTTCCCCTTATCGCGGGATCTTCCATCAGTACGGGCGCGTGCAACCCCACGACACCTGTTGGTATGATCCGTGTTTTTAGGTAAGTCCCAAGCGGTTATGCCGAGGACGCTTGATATTCAACCCCTTTATTGAGGGGCCGAGGCCTATCCCTCTTTTCTACCACGCTTGCGCCTTTTCGCATCTCGAGTTCTAACACCCTAAGCCCAAGCTTAAGCACTTTGGATCTTCAATCATGTCCAAATCTAACCTTCAAGGCCGGTGGGTGGCTTCCTCTGTCACAGAGGAGAACATTGCGAAGCTTAGGGAGGTCAGATATCTGACTGCCGGCATCAAGCACAGGCTCCCTGCTCCAGGGCAGTTCATCCCTACTCCCGAGCCCAATGAGAGCGTCGTATTTGTTTCTCACTTCCTCTGCGGCTTAGGCTTCACCCTTGATCCCTTCGTGAGAGGGCTCATGTTCTACTACGGGCTAGATTTTCATGATCTAGGTCCGGACGCCATCCTTCACATCTCGTCATTCATCGTCGTGTGCGAAGCCTTCCTCCACATCACCCCGCACTTCGGCTTATGGCTCAAGAACTTCAATGTGAAGCCGAAGATGATTGAGGGGCAGCACACGGAGTGCGGAGGCGCTGTAATAAGCAAGAATGCCGACGCCCCATGGCCGGAGGGCTTCTTCCCGGAGGTGTCCGATCTGTGGCAGCGGAGGTGGTTTTACGTCACGGCTCCTAGAGGCACAAAGTGGGTGGCTGCCCCCAACTTCCGTTCGGGCCCTCCACCTCAACTGGCGTCATGGGTAAATGTGGGACTGGATTGGGGGCCTGCTAATGATGTACCAACATTGCAGAGCCGCATACGGGAGCTTCTTGAGAGGGACATCAGCCTTGTAAGCGTAATTCAGGTAATGCTAGTCCAACGGATCTTGCCATGCAAACGCCAGCCTCTCCAGATGTGGGAGTTCAATCCGGAAGGTCCGCGGACTATTCTGCACTTCTTCGGCTTGACGCTCTAAGGGATGTGTAAGTTATTCTTTGGACCACAAGTAAAGTGTCCGGACACCACCGAGGATGCGGGCCTGAGCTGTAACCGCCCAGATACCCGAGTAAGTAACCCAGAAACCGAACACTTCGTTTATTTTTATCAAAACATTATTGAGAAAACCATCGACGACCAGGAATGCCTCAATAAGGCGGAGAGGATCAGGTGTCCGGCGCCACTTCCCGAAGGCTCACCTAGTCCTGCCATAGCCAAGATGCTTAGTCATATGCTAAGTCAAGTGCCTTTGGGGAAAGACGAAGGGAAGAAAAGAGAAGCAGAACTTCACACATTGCACATCCAAACCGGGGGAGTTGCTACCTCCACAAAGGAGGATAGTTGGGGAGGGGAATCTAAGGTCTCCTCCCCTCGCGGGAAGAAAAAGGCCGCCTCCGAAGATTTGGAGACGGAGGTTCCCAAACAAGGGAAGAAAACTTCACCAGCGAGCCCTGCCCCGAAGGGCGTCCTCATCGCGCCATGCCCGCAAACAGGCCAGCCCTCAGCCGAGCTGTAAGTTAATCGTAGATACAAAGCTACTGCTTCCTCCTTCGAGAACAATAACCAAGATCCATTCTTTGCAGTCCGGCTAGCAGCTCTTCTTGACAGAGTTCGTCTTCGGGGGATCTCCTTCCGGAGATGATGGAGAGTGAAATCCCACCAACCTCTCCTCCTCATGTGGCGGGCGACCCCGAGGTGTCGTCACGGAGGAGTCCAGATCTGCCGAGGCTAGAAGCTAATACATCGACCGCCCTGAGCCCGGAGCGTTCGGCTCCCACGGGGGGGGGGGGGGGGGCGATAAGAAGGGTCCAACACAGTCCAGCGACCGTCCGGATACGCTGACGGGCCTTCTGGAGCGAGCTGCTCTCTCGGAGGATCACCGTTCATTGATGAGCACGGTGCTTGGGAAGGTTTCATCTGCCACAAGCGGGCTGCATGAAGCTTTTACGAACCTGCTCAGAGTCTTTGAGGTATGTATTGAAATACGTAATTTTTTGATTGTGGCGCACACGCTAGGTGTGCTCAATATGGATAGTAGCCCCTGAGACTCTGGTTGCCATCCCTAGGTGGCAAACGGAGGATCACATTGTTGAGTAATGATCACACTGTATTTATGCGCAGGTGGCTAAGGATCCGGTAGCCGACCTGCCCGTTGAAGTCCCCGAACTGAGGAGACAGATTGGAGTTGTGGATGCCGATATCACACTTGTGAACGAGCGGCTTAACGAGTCACAAAGTCTATGCTCTGCTTTCGTTATTTTTATAGGAAATATTAAGAGTAGCATAATGTTAATGTGATATGCTTGGACTGTAGGCGGAGCTGCTACCGTGGAGGCCCTGAGGGCGGAACTTGCCCTTGCCAAGGAACAAGTCCGGGCGAGCAATGTGGCTGCCCTAAAGGCGACCGAAGAGTTGAGAGCCGAACAACTTGCTAATCACTGAAGCAAAGATAAAATAGCCGAGGTGGCTGTGGAGCTGAAAAATGCCGCCATCCGGTATGAGCTTCTCGAAAAAGAGAATCAGGTGAATTCGGCTGACCTGATGAAGGCCCTTGTGGCGGCCAAGGAGACGCATTCCGAAATGAGGGATGCGCGGGAGGAGCTTCGACAGGCCGGAGAAATCGCGGCTGGAAACCCCTATTTATTGCGGATGAAGTTTTTAGATCCAAAGTACACTCCTCTGTATCGATGCTGGAGCCCTGCAGACGCGTATGAGGATTTGGCGAAGAGTACGGCTGATGCGACCAAGTTCTTCGAGGATCAAAAAGATAATGAAGTGGAAAAGCTGTTCTGGTCGCAATTCAGTGCTCCAATGCGCCCATTGCCAATGAGTGAGAGGATGGCAGCTGTGGCCGAGCTCCATAGGCTGTCCGGTCTTGCAATGAGGTCTGTAATAGACCATCTATGGCCGAAGGGGCCTCAGCCTAACAGTTATTTTGGTTTAGTGCAACAATTCCTTGGTGCCGTATCGCGGATCGATTCCATAAAGAGGTCGATGTGCATAGAGGGTGCACGGATGGCTCTTGCCGTGTTAAAGCATATTGGACAGATATGGAGGCCACCATCATTGCGACCCAAAATCCGGCGGGAAGACAGGATCCGGCCGAGCACTACTTGGAGCAGGTAACAGAAGGTGCTCTCTTAATAGAGGCTTAGTGCTCGAAAAATGTCATGTTCGAGTGACAAATCATTTCATTGTAAAAACAATTTTATTTTAATTATGGAGGCTATGTTTATACTTTTCGCCCGAAAGTGTTATTGTGCCTCCTGTGCGGCCGTTTGATATATGTATGTAATCTGAAAGTTAGCAGTCGTTGGCTTCAGCCCCCACACATACTATGCGGGGGTGTTCGCGAGAATATGCGTAATCACACTTGATCCAACGTCTTGGTCCATTAAGGAGGTGATCGCACGCCGAACTTGGTAACCAGACTATATAGCTTTAACACTTTCACTTAGCCATAGGAGTTTGACGGTGGGGCTACTATGTAGCCTCTGGTACCTTTGCGTGCGTCCGAATACGGGCGTGTGTGTACATGACCGGTAAACGGTCCTTCGTTAATGCGAAGGAATCCTAAAGATTCCGATGATTCCTCGAGTGGTTGATCAGTCTCTCGCTATATCATGACAGTCAGTTTTCGGCTTTCTCTACTGAGGTGCTCATCCGGAATAACCAGGGCACAATCGCAGTAGTTCTCCTTTGGCCGCCTTAGCCGATAAGAACGGAACGTAAGGCGGCAAATCCAGGAGCCGGGCAAACCCAACATTTGACCAAAGATATGATTCGGAGCTGATGCATATAAGGCCACACTCACGACGCCGAACACTCCCGAAGGTATTCGGACTTTAGAACATATACTGGGCCGAAGAACGCCCTTTATTATGAACCCTGTATTTCCAGGTACGTGCATTAGTCTATCGTGGCGAAATGCCAATAATGGCAGTATCCCCTGTGGGTGTAGTACCCATGGGATGTGTAAGCAACAAGATACAATAAAGAAGGTTTACACAGGGGCTTAATCTAAAGAAAAACCTTTTAGCGGGGCCCTGCTACACGTCTGCGGCTTTGTCTCCATTGTGCTGTGTCCTGGGTGGGTATCGCACGAATGGTTTCTAAAAGAAGGAAAACTCATGTACAAGAGTATGACGTAAGCGTGCGAAGAGTTGGCTATCATTGATGGATAGTAGAAGTGTAAGGCATTGGCCTCTTAATAAGGTCAAGCCAAAAGTTGGGCTTTATTAAATATCTGTAGCCCCTGGTGTCGTCTATGGGATTACATGTGTAGCACCCAGCTCAGGTTTATCTGGGTTGTCGGACTCGTCTAACCGTGTCCGTGGTCTTAACGACCAATCATGCGTTCATATATTAGAGGCCGCTTAGAGTCCGGCTGCTAGAGCCGTCGCATAGTCTTCGGTGCGTAAGGAACGCTCTGTATTTTCGTTAACGGTGATGATGCCACGTGGTCCAGGCATCTTGAGTTTAAGGTAGGCGTAGTGCAGTACTGCGTTGAAGCGGGCGAAGGCCATTCTCCCGAGCAATGCCTGATAACCACTTTGGAGGGGGGCGATGGTGAAGAGTAGTTCTTCGCTTCTGAAGTTGCCTGGGGAACTGAATGTCACCTCTAGTATGAGGGAGCCCCTGCAGCGAGCTTCGACAGCTGGTATCACCCCTTCAAAGGTGGTGTTACTTTGGCTGATTCTGGATGGGTCTATACCCATTCTGCGGACAATGTCCTGGTATATTAGATTAAGACTACTATCGCCGTCCATGAGGACGCGAGTGAGATGGTATCCGTCGATTATTGGGTCAAGCACCAAGGCAACTGATCCTCTGTGCCGCATACTGGTCGGGTAGTCCCTGTGATCGAAGGTGACCGGGCAGGCCGACCAGTGGTTAAGTTTGGGGGCGACGGGCTCTGTAGCGTATGCGTCTCTAAGCGCGTGTTCGCGCCTTTTCTTGGGTGTGTGGATCATGTTTACTGTTTTTACCTCTGGTGGGAATTTTTTCTGTCCCCCAGTGTTCGGTTGGCGAGTCTCATCCTTGTCTTCACTTGGTGTTTCCCTTCCCTTGTGTTCAGCATTTAATTTGTCGGGCTGCCTAAAGACCCAGAATTCTCTATGAGTGTGGTTTGCAGGTTTTTCGGGGGTGCCATGAATTTGGCACAGTCTGTCCAGGACCTTGTTCAGGCCGGACGGTCCCTCTTTGCTGCCTTTAAATGGCTTCTTTTGTTGACCGGGTCGAGAGCCCCTGAATCTGGCGTTGACCGTTGTGTTGTCTGGACTTTCTTCCTTGTTTCGACGCTTGTTTTTATTGCGCCGTGGCTTCCCATTGCCATCCCTGATTTCGGATGTGCCTGGGTCGCTGGTGCCTCTACGGGCCAACCAACTATCTTCGCCCGCGCAAAAGCGGTCATAAGGCTTGTTAAGGCTGCCATTGTCCTTGGCTTTTCTTGGCCGAGGTGTCTGGCGAGCCACTCATCCTGGATACTATGCTTGAAGGCCGCTATGGCTTCCGCATCCGGACAATCAACAATTTGATTCTTCTTAGTGAGGAATCTATTCCAAAGTTTGCGGGCGGACTCTCCGGGCTGTTGGATTATGTGACTTAAGTCGTCAGCATCCGGAGGTCGGACATAGGTTCCTTGAAAATTGGCCCTGAAAGCATCCTCAAGTTCCTCCCAACTTCCAATTGAGTTTTCGGGGAGGCTTTTCAACCAGTGCTGAGCTGGTCCCTTCAACTTGAGGGGAAGGTATTTAATGGCATGGAGGTCATCCCCACGAGCCATGTGGATCTGAAGGATAAAATCCTCAATCTAGACCCCGGGGTTCGTCGTTCCGTCATATGCCTCTGTGTTCACGGGTTTGAAACCCTGTGGAAACGCGTGGTCCAGTACCTCTTCGATGAAGCATAGAGGGTGAGCGGCCCCTTTGTATCTGGACATGTTGTGGCGTGCTGTCGACTATTGTTGTGTTCGGTGATGATTCTGAACTGGTACTCGATCAGTCTGATCGTATTGGTGATCATAATCCTGCACCGGAGCGTGTCCTCTAGATCCATAGATGGACCTGGTCTCGGCGGCCTTTTTCTCCAGGAGCTCATGTAAATCGTGTGCGGCGTCAGTAGCTGCTCTATTGTGGTTACAAAGTGGTTGGTCTGGCCTACTGGCTGTATTGTTCTTTGGTGGAACGGCCTCCTCGTCGAATTCTGGCAGCAGCTTGCGCTTTGGATAGCTCTTTGTGTGGCGATCGTCACCGTACTTTTATTCAGTGTCTAGCACTTTATTCCATCTGCGATTGAGCGTTTCCTGTGCGGCCTTAAGCCTTTGCTTCTGCTTCTTTAGACTTCTCGCAGTGGCCATAAGCCTTCTGTGGAGGTTATCTCGTTCCAAACGTGTTTCCGGGATGATGAATGCGTCATCGTCCGGACTGTGCTCTTGTCCCGGGGTAGTTTGATGAGTTCGGCCCTCGGGGTCACTGTGATCGGGCGTCTGCTCCGGGCTGTGTTCTGCGTGACCTGGCTCAGCCTGCTCCATCGCTGGGTCCATATGGTTGTTGTTGCCTTCGGAGTTGACGGGGTGTCGATCTTTCTAGCACTGTTATCACTGTTTTTACTGTGGCTGGACTTAGAGCGGCGTGTGCGCCATCATTTTGGCTTTCGTCCGGGGGTTTTATCCTCCGTTTTGTCGCCATCATCCTCCTTGGGCGTGTCCACCATGTATATATCGTATGATGAGGTGGCAGTCCAGCACCCTGTGGGCGGTGGCTCAGAATCGTCCCCTGCGCCAACGTCCGTACCGTTGGTTTCATCGGAGTCGAAGTTAAGCATGTCTGTTACATCATCGACAGTGGCTATGAAGTGGGTGGTGGGTCGGGAACGAATTTCTTTGTCGCCTTCTTCCCCCTCAAGCCGGACATAGTTCGGCCAAGCATCTCCTGACAAAGAGAGAGACCTTAATGAATTCAGCATGTCGCCGAGGGGGAGTGCTGTAAGATATCTGCGGCGGTGAATTCCATTACCGGAGCCCAACCATATTCGGCGGGCTTGGGGGTGCGCGGAATAGGACCTACAGCCGGACAAGAGTCCGGGGGTCCAGTGTCACAGGCTTCCTTGGGGGTGGAGTTTGTGCTCGGTTCTGTCGCCGATGAGTGTGCGGCCTCTGGGGCGGGGTCCATCCACCCGTCCTCGGACGACGCGATCTGCCCCTGATTTAGGTCCAGAGCTCCTTGATACGTCGGCATCGTATCTATAATTTTTGATTATTCCATGCCAATATTATTCACTTTCATATACTTTTTGGGAACTTTTTATACTATTTTTGGGACTAACATATTGATCCAGTGCCTAGTGCCAGTTCCTGTCTGTTGCATGTTTTTTGTTTCGCAGAAACCCAATATCAAACGGAGTCCAAACAGGATAAAAACGGACGGAGATTTTTTTTGGAATATTTATGATTTTCTGGAAGTAAAATCAACGCGAAACGGTGTCCAAGGTGGTCATGAGGTAGGGGGCGCGCCCTACCCCCTCAGGCGCGCCCCTGACCCTCGTGGTCCACCCGTCAGGCGGTTGACGTTCTGCTTCTGGTGCAAGAAAGCTAATTTTACAAGGAAGATCTGAGCGAAAGATTCACCCCAATCGGAGTTACGGATCTCCGGATATAAAAGAAACGGTGAAGGGGTAGAATCAGAGAACGCAGAAACAGAGAGATAGATCCATTCTCGGAGGGGCTCTCGCCCCTCCCACGCCATGGGAGCCAAGGACCAATGGGGAAACCCTTCTCCCATCTAGGGAGAAGGTCAAGGAAGGAGAAGAAGAAGCGGGGCTCTCTCCCCCTTGCTTCCGGTGGCGCCGGAACGCCGCCGGGGACCATCATCATCACCGCGATCTTCACCAACACCTTCGCCATCTTCACCAACATCTCCATCAACTCTTCCCCCCTCTATGCAGCGGTGTAACCTCTCTCTTACCCGCTGTAATATCTACTTAAACATGGTGCTCAACGCTATATATTATTTCCCAATGATGTATGGCTATCCTATGATGATTGAGTAGATCTATTTTGTCCTAATGGATATTTGATGATCGCGATGGTTTGAGTTGTATGTTTTATTATTGGTGCTTTCCTATGGTGCCCTCCATGTCGTGCAAGAGTGAGGGATTCCCGCTGTAGGGTGTTGCAATACGTTCATGATTCGCTTATAGTGGGTTGGTGAGTGACTGAAACACAAACCCGAGTAAGAGGGATTGTTGCGTATGGGATAAAGGGGACTTGATGATTTAATGCTATGGTTGGGTTTTACCTTAATGAATCTTTAGTAGTTGCAGATTCTTGCTAGAGTTCCAATCATAAGTGCATATGATCCAAGTAGAGAAAGTATGTTAGCTTATGCCTCTCCCTCAAATAAAATTGCAATAATGATTACCGGTCTAGTTATAAATTGCCTAGGGACAAATAACTTTCTTGTTGACAAAAGCTCTCTACTAGAACTAATTTAGTTGTGTCTTCATCTAAACAGCCCCTAGTTTTATTTCCTTGCTCTTTACTTTCTTGCAAACCTATCCTATCACACCTACAAAGTACTTCTAGTTTCATACTTGTTCTAGGTAAAGCAAACGTCAAGCGTGCGTAAAGTTGTATCGGTGGTCGATAGAACTTGAGGGAATATTTATTCTACCTTTAGCTCCTTGTTGGGTTCGACACTCTTACTTATCGAAAACTGTTGTGATCCCCTATACTTGTGGGTTATCAAGACCTTTTTCTGGCGCCGTTGCCGGGGAGTCATAGCTTGGAGTGAATATTCTCGTGTGTGCTTGTTTGCTTTATCACTAAGTAATTTTTATTTGCTGTTCTTAGTTGTTTTCTATCTTTAGTTATGGGTAGGACACGCAAAATACCAAAAAAATTAGTTGTACCTGCTGAACCAGTGGTTGAGGAACCACTCAAAATCTATCACACTGCTGAAGCTTATTACTTGGATCATCTTCGACCCCTTTGTGCTCGTGCTGAAACCCCAACTAGCTTAGTTGAGGGCAGATCTTTAGATGAGCATGCTTGTTATGTGTGACACCGTATATCTGAAAAAGGGAAACTATTATGGGGTCAAATTCAACGTTTACAATGCTATGCTTGGAATTTATGTTGGGAATATGATTTTACTTGTTGTTCTAAAAACCCTAAAAAACACCTTCCCTACCAATGTGAGTTTATTGATAATGGAATCTTATCTTCTTATGCTAAGGGTGTTATGATGTTCAACAAATTGAAGAATTTGTTGCTTTTAAGGGTGCTTTTGAAATTGCTATGTTAATTGCAAAGTATGATGCTACTCTTTACAAATCTGAAAATTTTGCCATACTTGAATATTGTTATTATAATTATGCTTCTAATGCCTATGTTAAATAATTTATGAAGAAAGTCTCCGCTGTCCAAGAAGAGACTAATATTTTGCAGGAATCTATGGAAGAAGAAATTGATGAAACTGTGAGCTCATTGGATGAAAAAGATGATGAGGAGAGCGAAGAACAAAAGGAGGAGGAGCGGATTAGCTACCCGTGCCCACCTTCTAATGAGAGTGACCCTCCAACTCATACATTATTTAATTCCCCTTCGTGCTTACCGAAGGATGGTTGCTATGAAGATTGCTATGATGATTGCTATGATCCCATTGATTCTCTTGAATTATCCCTTTTTGATGATGCTTGCTATGCTTGTCGCCAAGATGCCAATATGAATTATGCTTATGGAGATGAACTTGCTATAGTTCCTTATGTTAAACATGAAATTGTTGCTATTGCACCCACGCATGATAGTCCTATTATCTTTTTGAATTCTCCGGACTACACTATATCGGAGAAGCTTGCACTTATTAAGGATTATATTGATGGGTTGCCTTTTACCGTTACACATGATGATTTTGATGAATATAATATGCATGTGCTTGCTGCTCCTACTTGCAATTATTATGAGAGAGGAACTATATCACCGCCTCTCTATGTTTCCCACACTACTAGGAAAAGGCCTACTAATGGCGCACCTAATTAGGCCATTAATGGCGCATTAGTGGTGCGCCATTAGTGCCACGCCATTAGTATATTTTACTAATGGCGCACCACTGGTGCGCCATTAGTATCTGGTATACTAATGGCGGACCTCAGATGCGCCATTAGTATATACAACAGTGCGCCATTAGTATGCCTCCCAGGGGGCCATGTATACCCAGGTGCTTTGGCATACTAATGGCGCACAACAACAAGATGCGCCATTAGTAACTTCGGCATACTAATGGCGCACTGTTTAATGATGCGCCATTAGTATCCTTTGGCATACTAATGGCGCACTGTGATGTGATGCGCCATTAGTATGAATATTAGGTTTTTTTTATTTTTTAATTTTCTGTTTTTTGCACAGGTTACAAAATGTATAATTGGACAAAATATAGACAGCACACATCAACAACAGATTCATCGAATACAATAGAAGATTAGTCTCTGAATACAATTCATCATATTACTCTCCGAATACAATTCATCATATTAGTCTCTGAATTGAAAAGACCGAACAAAGATAGAACATTATATTACAAGTCTTGAGACCGCGAGTAGTGAGTTTGTCTTCACATTACAAGTCGATATCGATCATCTAAACTACCATCACATAGAAGAGAGCTGTGGTCATCACGATGAGCATCATCACGATGAAACTCGTCTTCATCCGGTTCCTCCAATGCTCCCTCCCCTCTCCCGCTAGATAGCGGGCGTATCTAGATTCGGCCTCGGCCTAGTGGTGTACCCTTTGTAACTGTTACCGCTGAATCGGTGAACCTGTCTCCAACACTCCTCCCAGTCGTCGTAGACTCCGGGAACCTTACCCTTGTACACGACATACGACGGCATCGCTATGCACTAGCCAAACGAAACGTTAGTACCAATTCACAGACAATACATATGCAATATATAAGTATGCAACAGAATGATCGGAAGAGAAAAGCAAGACATTAATAGCATCGATTACATCTAAGTTGAATGACTCTCGAAACCAAAGAGACATACTACAAGTTCATTAAAGTTTAATTACAACATGAACCAATCGATGTTTCCGAACTAGACACATCATCACTGCTTTCGACTTGACTCAAGGGACCAGAGCGTGGATGAAGCCGCCGTCTATCGTGGGAGTCAAGAAATAGCGGGCGTTGTCAGCCTGCATTTGTAGCATTGTGTCGATGTCACTGTTGGACGGTTGATTTATGAGGTAGAACTGCCCCGAGGTACGAAGGACATCTTGATGGATGATTTCCGCAACTCCGAATAGATGCGAAAGAATTCTTGTCTGATGTCCGCGTCCTGGATTGCTGACATGCTCGTGGCCCAATCTTTGAGTTTACCCGGTAGCAGAAGTTGATGATGGTCCCGTACGATCGCCCGCATGTGATGGATGGCGTAGTAGGCACCCTTCTGACCGCCAGGCGGCTGCTTGACGCAGCAGAACGTCGTATTGTGGGAGAACACGTGCTTGCCGTACTTATGAATAGTCCTGGTGAAGGTGCCTCCAGATTTGGCGTAGCTGGGGAGAACATCATCAAGAACCTTCTTGACATTTGTGTAGTCTACGTTCGACTGACGGTCCGGGTCGAAATACGTGGCCATGGAATATTTGGGGCTTAGGAGGATGAGCGTGCAATGTGTGTCACTGCAGAAAACACGGAATGTTAAAAGAAAAACGATCGAAATCTAAGAATTCATATGTTACGGGCCGGTTGAGGGGAGGACTTACTCGGGAAAGTAAGGCACGAGGAAGTTATCCTTATCTTGGTTTGCCAGAATGACGCCTTCGAGGTAAGAACTCGCGACTTGCCGGTCCCCGGCGCTGCCCAAGATCTTGGCACGCATGTAGAAGGGGTCGACTATCACGATGTCCGGGGTCTTGTCGCGAATGATCCGCATCTCCATACTCAGCGAAAATAGCCGAACGAAGGTGTAGTGCAGCGGATGAAGGTTCAACATAGCGTGGATGTCATCAAACCGCAGGACGATCGTACGCCCGATGGAGTTATCCACAAAGCCCTTGCCCTCTGGCACCTTGGCCGCGAAAACCGGGTATGCCACATCCTTCTCTCTGAGACGCCGCTTCTCCAAAGAAAGAACACTGTCATGCAGACTCCACATAGCACCGGTTGCAGCATTGAGCATATTTGTCGGTAGCATCGCCCTACCCGCCACATGCACCCTCCTCGAGATATCCTTAGGTGAAGGTGGCCCGTCCTGAGCACGGATCGTACTCGGTGCCGGCTGGCTCGCACCCATGTTAGTCTTTCTTTTGCGTGCCTTCTTCTTCTCCTGTAATGGGACCGAGTTCTGCTCACAGACCGCCTTCTTGAGTGTGTTGGGGCTGATAATATTTCGCACCTCGCCTATCTGAGGCTCGGTGAAGTCGGCAGCTAGAGGCGTCTCCTGAGAGCTGAACGGCAGACGACGCCTGTTGCAACTTGGCTTCTCCGTGGTACCAGCTAGGTCGCGCACGTCTTTTGTTGGGTTGGGTTCTTGAGAAGGAGGCCCCATGAAGTCGCCATCGTACCCATGATTGGCAAAGTACTGATCGACGTTGCCAAATGTATCATCGTCGTCGTCGTTCTGATCCTGTGCCATATGCATGTTTGGATCTAGTGGCATAGGGATATCCAGCACCGTTATCTAGCGCCATAGGGATATCGTACCCATGTTTGGATCTAGTGGCATAGGGATATCTAGCGCCATAGCGGTCTTGCCATGGGGCCGACTTGGCGCCGGCACGACTGGCGGTGTTGTCTTTGGGGTGGTGTCCCCCGCCCCCAAATGAATCTGGCTCTTCGGCCAAAGCAGGGGCCAGCTCAGGCAGGCGCTGAGGGTCATCACGTCATCATCGTCGGCCCCGACGGGTCGAATCGGAGGTAACAACTCGTCGCAGCCTGGCAGCACCCGAACCATTTGAACCCTAAACAAGCTGGATGGCATCTGGGTACCGTGGAACAAGGGGTTGCCCAGTTGAACGATTTTGCCCTTGGCGACATCGACCAACTCATTGTTCACGAAGTGCAGGAGAGTGCACGGAACGTCGGCGGCGCCCTGCGAAAACATGTAGGGCGTCAGGTATGCCCAGTCAAAGGCAAGGAGATGAAGTCCTCGGCCGAGAGAGGCTTAATTAGTTACCGTGATGATGGCATCGAGCTTGGCTAATGTCGAGGCACCGCCAACGGCGGGCGTGCAGTTGACGGAGGGGCCGCTTGCTGCAGAGGTGCCGGCCGGCATACACCCGGGTGCATTAAGCTCCCGTGCCGGCGTCGGAGACACCAATGCCGCCTCCGCCGGAGACACCAATGGCCCCTCCATTGCATTCTGCGAGTTGCTGGCCGTGAAGCTAGGAATCGAGGGCGGCCCCTGTTGGCCGCCCGCAATCCACGCACTCAACCCCTCGATCAAGGTAGGCACAATGGCGGTGATTGTCGCTCCGAGTTGTTGTTGCACTTGCTCTTGGACAATCTCCGGAATCTGCGCCACCTGTGCCTTGAGTTCTTGAACCTCGCGCGCCTGGCTTTCCGAGCTGGTCTTTTTCTCCTTTCGCCCACCATTGTTATAGTATGACGACCATTTTGTCGACAAGCCTTTGCCGGCCACATGACCAGCTGACGTCGGCTTACTGAGCTTATCCTTGTTCTTCATTACATTCAACGCCCTATTTAGAGTGGTGTCCCAAGGGTTGCTCTTAGTCGACCCCGCGCTACTGCTTTCAGTCGCCTGCGGAAGGAATGTGAACCATTTAGAAATTTGGCTTCATTAATTAGAATGCAACCATATGGAGCTAATTACGCGGGGGTGTATTCCTTACCAGAACAAGCTCAAGCGCCTGGTCTTCGGATCCGTGGTAAGCTCCTTTGTTTTCGGGTCCTTCTTGTACCGGGCCCTGACAAAGTTCCTGGTCTGCTTGTCACCGTATTTATCGAAGAGGGGCGGTAGGCCTTGCTCGGCACGGTCCGCCTCCTCCTTGTCCCATATAGGCTCCGCCACTCTGTAACCGCCGAGACCGAGTGTGTGTTCCCCTAAGTTCAGCTCCCGCATTTCTTTCCCCCACTGACTTGATTGGGAGTTTGCGGTGCTCGAGCAATTGATCTTGAAGTCGTTGTAGTCATCTTCGGTGATCGAAGCATTTTTCTCCTTGATCTTCTCACAACTCTCACCTTTCTCGATCATTCTCTTCACATTGCTTTTCCAAGTAGACAGGGCCTTGCTCATCTTCGTGAGGGCAGCATTGTTCACTTTATTCCCTTTGAGGCTTGTGTTTTCAAATTCAGCATGGAACTTGTATCGTTCGTGCAGCTTCGTGAAGAGGAGGTTGCGCAAATTCCCTCGGTCAGGATGCCTCAGGTTCTCGGTGTTGATCGAGATGGTGCTCCAGAGAATGCACCCGAGCTGAAGCGAGTACCCCTTGACTATTCGTTCGGGCGCCGTTGGATTCCCGTCGGAGTCCACTTCAGTAACTTCCTCCTTGAGGGTGCGGAGCACGGTCGGGCGCCGGTCCTTCCGTTGCCTCTTCGGTTGGCTGCCATCTGTGCGTGCGCCGCCATCATCAGTGGTGGCATCCTCGGCGGCACCATCAGTGGTGGCATCAGTGGGGTCATCCTCGGCGGTACCATCAGTGGTCTCAGGATCGGTGGGGAAGGCGGCGTCCTCATACAAGTGAGGTTGTTCCTCCATCTCCTGGGACAGCTCCCAGAATGCCTTGCCGCCCGAACCCCGGCCTCATCGTTGTTGGCCATGTTTCTCTCTAAATAGGAACAAAGTTTGGTCAAAAAGTTGGTTATTGTCAAGGAACAAGATCATGGTCTCATCATTTAGGGTTTGTCGACACCGAGGCATCCTAAAAGCTAAGCTTTTATCATTGAGGGTTTTTCGACGCCGAGGCACCCTAAAAGCCTAAGCTTTCATCATTAGTCACAAGTACCCCGCCCATGCATTAGTCACAAGTACCCCATATGTCCTATTTTAGCAAAGTCATGCTAAAATTCACGGAAAATTTCAGCATGACCTTTGCTGAAAATAGGACATATGGAGTACCCGAATTTGCTGGAACGGAAGTTAATCGACATTCCAGCAAACTCAAGGGCCTCTCGGGTGGACAAGGCAAAAAAAGGCCTCCATCACAACATGGTAAATACATTGGCATGTGAAGAGGTGAAACAATATATGCATCTCCAAGCAGTATCATTCAACATTTTGGACAAACCACTACAAGCAATACTGGATCAGATACAAGAAGAATGTGAGAAAATGCAGACAAATACTAACAGATTGAGGTGTTTAACTTGTGGTGCTCTCTGTGCTATTAACATTTCAAGTCAAAACCTTTTCTGGTTAGTAAGTGTTTCTTGAGCATATGTATGTAGTAAGTGTTTCTGCTCTCAGTGTTTCAGAACACATATTTTAGCTACCTAGTACCAGTGCTATTACCCAGCAGTTAATTAGCTTTTGCTTTTGCTTTTCAGTGCCAAATTCTAGCTAGTACCAGCAAATTAACATCTAGCAGCAATCATTTTCAAATATATATACACTGGACATTTTAATATTAACCTAAGGAAAAATGAATAGTTAGGTTAATTACCCACTGTTAGTTATTCAGTCTGATGCTTTATTCTACACTTTGATGCAAATTAGTATATGGAAGAAGCTATTTACTAGCAGTACCATATATAAAAGACATTCAGTCTCATGCTATTTGCTAGCAGTAGTAGCAGTTTTTTCTTCTTCATTAACTGTACTAGCAGTTTTTTTCTTCTTCATTAACTGTATTAGCTATTTACTAGCAGTACTAGCACTTGGATCATATGCTAACGCTACATTGATACATCATCATGCTGGGTAATATTAAACCCAAGCAACTTTATAATCAACCCAAGATACATCAACTACTGCACTGTCCTGCCTAATAAAAATAGTCATGCCAGCATATAGTATATAAATCTGAATTTGTGTTTACAAGAAGAGTGCCCATTGCAATGTAAACCTGAGAACACAACTCACCTCAAGTGCAGGATATAGCAGACACCTACTTCTTCAGTCAAGTGCAGTAAAAGACCGTTTGCAGAACCTGTTTAGTCATAGTTGAGCATTAGACTCCATACTATGCTTGTAAAGGAACACCTGCTAGCTAGCTGCTGTCGAGTTGCCAGCATTCGTCGTCAGTGAAAAAAAATGAAGAAGAAAAAAGGCATGCATGCACTGGTTCGCCAAAACAGAGCACTTTAGTCCTCAGTTTTTGCTAACTGCTACACATACCCCCAAGTGAACCACCACAACATCTAAAAGCTAACAATTGTTTTTTCTTATATAATCAGACTTTTTGTGCTAAAAAAACCATAGAACAACTGCTCCAAATTTCTAAATAAACTGCCATTTCATTTTATTCAATAATGAACTGTACTCTTTATGGTTTTTTTTAGTTAAATGCAGAAAATCCAAAGTTAATTCCGCCAGGCTTTTCTATGTTTTTATACATAACTGCTAAAACCCTAGGAGTTAACCGAGCCACCAACAGAATGTGGACTTAAAAAGAGAGAGTCACGGACAGTGACATGATACATTTTCATAAAATTAGCTAGGTTTACTTATGGTGCACAAAGGAACAAGTACTGCAGTGCATTTAGAAAAAAATGAAGGAACTTCTCTCTACAACACGTAATCTGATTCTTTCACATTGCTTGTCTTTTCCTTTTTTTACTCAATAACGGTAAGCACTAATACTCGTAACTGCACTATAGAAACTGAACCAAATGAACTCCATGGGTGCTGCCATCTCACCCATCATTGACGGCGCAATGAAACAATTTTTATAACTGGTGTTTGTTCTTCTCAAAGTATATTCCTTAATCGCAATGGCTAATTGCTGAAACTATACGTAATAGTCAAAACACAAACAGAAAGAACCAGATTTGAGAAATTCAGAAACTATAAACTATGTAACTGCTGAATTATACACAACCACTTCCAAGGCCTACTAGTGTTTTTCAGATAGAACAACCATGCATAGTTAAAAATGGTAACTCTGTTGGGGGGAAGTTGATGTTGCTCGATGCCTGAAGTGAGCCGGCTGATTAGGGAAATTAAATTCACCATTTTTTCAGGTAAAACTACCTGCATAGGGGCGTCGAGGCGGTGGGGCAGCGGCGTCGAGGCGTCGAGGCGGTGTCGGGGCGGCGTCGGGGCATCGAGGCGGCGTCGAGGCGTCGAGGCGGCATCGGGGCGGCGTCGAGGCGGCGGGGCAGTAGCGTCGGGAGAGGAGAGGGGAAGGGGATCGAGGGCGAGGGCGAGGGAGAGAGAGGGGATAGGTTTGGGCCGGGGAGGAAATATGGATGGGGGTGGCACAATACTAATGGCGCACCACCCCTCGGTGTGCCATAAGTACATCCATACTAATGGCGCACCTCACCCTGGTGCGCCATTAGTATTTTTTTTTGATTTCTGCTCGAGCCAACAGGTTATCTTCCACCTGACCTGATCCACATCAAGTTCCCTCTACTAGCTCGATTGGTCAGCAGCCAGTTCTCACACCAGGAGGTCCTGGGTTTGATTCCCAGGCTCCACAATTTTTTTATGCATTTAAAATGCTGTTTGATACTTATTTGTGTTTAAATATGTTCAAACTTGTTTAAATCATAACAGTAATATTTTTTATAAGACAGTAATAATTTTTTTTTAAAATATCATCAAACAGTAATGCCGGTGGAGCGGGGGAGGGTGCGGGTGGCGCGGGGGGTCGGCGGCGGCGGTTGAGTAGGGGAGGGGTGCGGGGGGTCGGCGGCGGCGGTTGAGTAGGGGAATCGAGGGTGCGGGGGGTCGGCGGCGGCGGCCGGTGGACCGGGGGGTGCTCGGCGGCGAGGGGGACCGGATCTGGCGAGGTGGGATAGCGATCGAGATGGAGGGGGATCGAGATCGAGTGTCCATGAAATTTAAAAATATTCATGATAGTTCAAAAAGTGCCCATGAAATACAATCGAGAAATGAAGGCTACGATTTACATACAATCGATCTTAGCTAGCTATCTGTTCACAATCTTCTTGCCCTTCTTTTTCGCAAATGGAGTTCTTCTGTGGAACGGACGTCCTTTAGGTAGGGTGGTCCTGCTTCTTCTTGTGGTGTATGCTGCTACTTCATCATCGTCGTCATGTTCGATCCTCGGGTCGCCGTACTTGTCGAAGTCTTGCTCATTGGCTACTCCATCCATTCCGATGATCTTCCTTTTGCCTCTCCTCACGACAACACGACTGGGCTTTGACGGGTCGGTAATGAAGAAGCATTGGTCCACTTGGGAAGCCAGTACCCATGGCTCATTTTTCGCGGTGACGTTTGCGCCCGCGGTCTTGGATTTGGCTTCGGGTATAACCATGGTGGTGAAATACCGGTCTTCTTTTAGGACGCTCTTCGCCCATCTGACACGGAACATCGGGACCTTCTCTCCAGCGTAGCTCAGCTCCCAGATCTCCTCGATCCTTCCGTAGTATCTGTCCTTGTCGTTACCGGTGTAGGATTCCATCGTTACCCCGGAGTTCTGATAACCATCGCTCTTCATGTCCTTGGCCTCGGTGTAGAATGTGTAGCCGTTGATATCGTACGCCTCATAGGTCATCAGGTTGTGCTCGGCGCCCTGTGACAAGGCGAATATGAGTTGTTCTTCCGCGGAAGAATCCTCATGTAAAGGGTACGACAGAAGCTTCTGCTTGAACCAACGCGTGAAACATGAGTTGTGCTCTTTGATTATATCTCCGTCCGTCCTCTGTTGGCCTCGGTCATTGTACGTCTTCTTAATAAAGGTTTTGTGCTCTACCACCCAAGGATCGACCACGTCTATGTGTTGTAGCGCGACTAGGTTTGCTCTTTCAAAGTCGGCGAGTCGACCCTCTAAGTCGACATGCATTTCGCGGCGACCCTCACGGTGACCCCATCCAGCGAGCCTGCCGAGGTGCCTGTTGACGGGCAGACCAACGGGGTTCTCGATGCCTAGATAATTCGTGCAGTAGGAGATGCACTCTTCGGTCAGAAAGCCCCTGGCTATACTTCCCTCTGGACGTGACATGTTGCGAACGTATCCTTTGATGACACCATTCATCCTTTCGAACGGCATCATGCTGTGCAGGAACGTCGGCCCGAGTTGGATGATATCCTCCACTATATGGACCAGCAGATGCACCATAACATCGAAGAATGCGGGCGGGAAGTACATCTCAAGCTCGCATAGTATCACCACGATCTCTTCCTGTAGCCTTCTGAGTTGCCTCACGCCAATCGACTTCCGAGAGATGACGTCGAAAAAGTTGCATAGGCCAAATAGCGTTTCACGGACGTGCGCGTCCATGATCCCACGGATTGCAACTGGAAGTATCTGCGTCATCAGCACGTGACAGTCGTGAGACTTCATCCCACTGAACTTCTGCTTCGCTGGGTCTAGGTATCTGCTTATCTTCCCCGCGTAACCGTAAGGAAGTTTTACTCCTAGGAGGCAGGTGAAAAACTGCTCGATCTCCTCCTGACTTAGAGTGAAGCACGCGGGAGGGTAGTCATTTCCGGTCTTCTTGGCCTTTTTGCCTTTGCGACGACTTTCTGTGTCCTGCTTCGCCTCATCATCATCATCATCATCATCATCATCATCATTAGCGTGAAGCTCCTGCCTGATGCCCATTGATTTCAAGTCTGCCCTTGCTTTCGGCCCATCTTTGGTCCTCTCTGGCATGTTGAGCAGGGTACCAAGCAGACTCTCGCACACGTTCTTCGTGATATGCATGACATCAAGGCTGTGAGGCACACGGTGGATCTTCCAGTACGGCAAGTCCCAGAAAACAGACCTCGTTTTCCATACCTTCAGCAGCGGCTCTGGCGCCTTTCGCTTCTTTCCCGGCTCTGGCGCCTTTTGCTTCTTTCCCGGCAGTGGGCAGTCTTTCCAATTTTTCAACAGCTTGTCTATTTCCTCGCCGCTCCTCGTACACGGGCGTTTTCGGGGTTCGGTTTCACCATCGAACAGATCCTTGCGTTTCCTCCACGGGTCATCGTCGCGAAGCCACCTTCGATGTCCCATGAACACGGTTTTCGAAGACCCGGGATCTCTATCTAGCTGGCGATACGTTGTGTCATCCATGCACCTTACGCATCCAGAAAATCCGTGGACTACCTGCCCCGCGAGATATCCGTAACCGAGATAGTCGTGCACCGTCGTGAGCAGTGCGGCTCTCATAGGGAAATATTCTTTCTCTGCGGCGTCCCACGTATTGGCTGGCGTTTTCCACAGCGTGTCAAGCTCCTCTTTCAGCAGCCCCAGATACAGATTGATGTCGTTCCCTGGTTGTTTCGGTCCTTCAATTAGCATACTCATGTGAATGTACTTCCTCTTCATGCACAACCAGGGGGGAAGGTTGTACATCCACACAAACACAGGCCAGGTGCTATGTGTGCTTCTCTGGCTGCCAAACGGATTGACTCCATCGGTGCTCGCGCCCAGCACGATGTTCCTTGGATCGTTCCCAAATTCTAGGTCTTCGAAGTTCAACGCTTGCCACTGGCTCGCATCCTTAGGGTGACTCAGCATCTTGTCTTTTTTATCTATCTCCGGATCATTTGCGTCATCTTCTCGCTTCTTCTCCTCCCTATCCGCGTGCCAACGCAGGAGCTTTGCTACCTTAGGGTCCGCGAAATACCGCTGCAGACGAGGAGTGATCGGAAAGTACCACACCACTTTTCGAGGAGCTTTCTTCCTCTTCTTGTATCGAGTGACGCCGCACACCGGACATATGGTAGACTCCGCGTGCTCGTCCCGATAAATGATGCAATTGTTCATGCACACATGGTATTTCACGTGCGGTAAATCCAGAGGACACACGATTTTCTTCGCCTCCTCCAAACTGGTCGGGCACTTGTTCCCCTTGGGAAGACGTTCGTGCCAGAATGACATGTTCTCGTCGAAGCATGCGTCGGTCATTTTGTGTTTTACCTTCATCTCCAGAGCCATGAGCGTTACTTTCAGGCGGGTATCCTCGGGCCTGCATCCTTCATACAATGGAGTAACCGCGTCTAACTCAAGTTGATCCATCTTGGCTTTCTCTCGGGCGGCAGCTCTTGCGTTATCCGTCTGCTTGAGAAGCAGCTCTTGAATATGAGGGTCCTGCACCCAGCCCATCGATGGTCCAGCGTCGTCTGCTCCGCCGGCATCATCATCTTCATGATCATGCCCGTCGTCTGCTCCGGCATCTTCCTCATCATCATGTCCTGCATCTTCTACATGATGACTGTGTACAGCATCACCGTCGTGATCATCTCCTGGGGATTCTTCGTCTTCTCGCCCGCCCGAGCCGCGGTGGTTGTCTTGCTGCCCTTCCTCATTTCTTGCCCGGCCCCCATGGACGACTTCGTAGTCATCTTCATCACCTTGCCACCGATAGCCATCCATGAAACCACGCAAGAGCAGGTGGTCCCGCACCTGCCCGGAATCCGGGTCCGCAATAAGGCTCTTCAGCTTGCATCTTCGACACGGACATCTTATCTCCGTCTCGTTCTTTTGAAGCATCTCGGCCTTCGCGGACCTCAAAAACCTATTCACGATGCCTTCGGTCATCGTGCGGACCATGGTCGCCTGCGGGGTAGAGCAAAACGATATTTTAGAACCAAGAAAAAATTTGGCATGACTTTCCCTAAAAATAGGACCAAAAAGAATGCTTAATGCCAAAATTCTCGCCGAAACGGAAATGAATCAACATTCCGGCAAAATATTGGCAACTATCGCATTTCAAATACCGGTACACCTCCAAACACAAACACATATGCAACACCACAAACATATGCAACACCACGAACATACATAGATCTAGCTAGGCCATAAAAAGTGCATGTGCACATTGTTGTAGGGAGAACAACATAAATATAGCTTCCCCCCTTACTTACCTATCAAAACAAGGTAATTTAACCACTTAATTTGAATGAATCTATGGTGGAAATGAGGTGAAAAAGAGGAGGCACCCGAGACAAGGAGGAGGTGGAGAGAATGAAGTGGGGAGAAAGTGAGTGTGGGTAGGAGAGGCTGTCCAAAATATCTTGTTGCTGCCCACTTACTAATGGCGCACCAACTCTAAATGCGCCATTAGTAATCCAGGTTACTAATGGCGCACCTTCTGGTGGTGCGCCATTAGTAGTTTTGCAAAAAAAACATACTAATGGCGCACTGTTCCACAGTGCGCCATTACTAGTTTAAACTAGTAATGGCGCACGGTGGAACAGTGCGCCATTAGTAGTTTTGCAAAAAAAGGAATAAAAAATATAATAAAAAAACAACATTAGTGCGCACTTTCCGACAGGTGCGCCGTTACTAGTTACAACTAGTAATGGTGCACTGAGTCTGGATGCGCCATTAGTATGTTTGGACAGGCGCACTAGTTCAAAAAAATTTTTGATACTAATGGCGCACCTTGGGCCAGGTGCGCCATTAGTAGTTTCAACTCTAATGGCGTATCAGAAGGTGGTGCGCCATCAGTATATACTAATGGCGCACCGCTTGTCTGGTGCGCCATTAGTGTCAATCCCATCTATAGCCTTTTTTCTAGTAGTGCCATACGCTAGAATTGCAAGAAACTGCTTATACTATGCATTGGCCTTTACTTTGTGTGCATGAATTGTTCTCTTATGACATGACGATGCATAGGAAGAGAGTTAGACTTCATTGTTGCATGATATATGTTACTTTGTGCTCACTACTAAATTACAAATCATTGTTAATTAAAATTGGCTTTGATATACCTTGGGATCCGGGTGGATTCATTACTTGAGCACTAAATGCCTAGCTTAATGGCTTTAAAGAAAGCAATGCCTGGGATACAACCCGGAAGTTTTAGAGAGTCATTTATTTCTGTTGAGTGCTTTCTTATAGTTTAAAAACAACAAAAATAAAGAGGGGGACCTAAAAACTTTTCAAAAAGGAAAGTGAAAGTGAGAAAGACAAGCATTGTTGAAGTGGGAGAGCTCCTTGAACTTTGTTCATGCTCATGGAAACTTTGTGAATCTTGATTACAGAAAATTTTCATCAAAAATAATTATCCCCTTGTACAATTCCATTGTATTATAAAAATAATGTGCCAAGGTTTGCCTTTAGGATGTTTACAATGCTTGTTGGTTTGTACGGTGCAGGACAGAAACTTTGGCTGTAGTGCGCGATTTTACATTTTTAACTGGAACGTCAATTGGTTCTGATTACTTTTGCACTGTCTTTCTATACAACTTGTTTATTTTTGCTAATTTTGGTAGAAGTTTTGGGGTACCAGAAGTATGGTGGATGTTCAGATTGCTACAGACTGTTCTGTTTTTGACAGATTCTGTTTTTGATGCATAGTTTGCTTGTTTTGATGAATCTATCAATTTATATCAGTGGATTAAGCCATGAAAAAGTTATATTACAGTAGACACAATGCAAAAACAAAATATGAATTGGTTTTCTACAGTACTTATATTGTTGATTTGCTTTATTATACTAATGGATCTTACCGAGTTTTCTGTTGAAGTTTTGTGTGGATGTAGTGTCTAATCGAGTATGTTTCGATGTGAGAAGAAGGAAGAGAGGCAAGAGCTCAAGCTTGGGGATGCCCGAGGCACCCCAAGTGAATATTCAATGAGACTCAAGCGTCTAAGCTTGGGGATGCTGGGGAGGCATGTCCTCTTTCTTCAACAAGTATCGGTATGTTTCGAATTCGTTTCGTTCATGCATTATGTGCAAGTCTTGGAGCGTCTTTTGCAATTAGGTTTTCACTTTTCTTTTATGCACCATGCTGGTATGAGATAGTCCTTGGTTGATTTATAGAATGCTCATTGCACTTCACTTAAATCTTTTGAGTGTGGCTTTATAGAATGCTTCATGTGCTTCACTTATATCATTTGAAGTTGGATTGCCTGTTTCTCTTTACATAGAAAACCGCCATTTGTAGAATGCTCTTTTCCTTCACTTATATTTGTTAGAGCATGGGAATATCTTTTGTAGAAATAATTAAACTCTCTTGCTTCACTTATATCTATTTAGAGAGATGACAGGAATTGGTCATTCACATGGTTAGTCATAAAATCCTACATAAACTTGTAGATCGCTGAATATGATATGTTTGATTCCTTGCAATTGTTTTGCGATATAAAGATGGTGATATTAGAGTTATGCTAGTGGGTGGTTGTGGATTGTAGAGACATTTGTGTTGAGGTTTGCAAATCCCGTAGCATGCACGTATAGTAACCGTTGTGTGACAAATTTGAAGCATGGGGTGTTTCTTTGATTGTCTTCCTTATGAGTGGCGGTCGGTGACGAGCGATGGTCTTTTCCTACCAATCTATCCCTCTAGAGGCATGCGTAGTAGTACTTTGCTTCGTGGGCTAATAAACTTTTGCAATAAGTATATGAGTTCTTTATGACTAATGTGAGTCCATGGATTATACGCACTCTCACCTTTCCGCATTTGCTAGCCTCTTCGGTACTGTGCATTGCCCTTTATCACCTTGAGAGTCGGTGCAAATTTCGTCGGTGCATCCAAACCCCGTGATACGATACGCTCTGTCACACATAAGCCTCATTATATCTTCCTCAAAACAGCCACCATACCTACCTATTATGGCATTTCCATAGCCATTCCAAGTATACTGCCATGCAACTTCCATCATCATCATATACATGACTTGAGCATTCATTGTCATATTGCTTTGCATGATCGTCAGATAGCTAGCATGATGTTTTCATGGCTTGTCCGTTTTTTGATGTCATTGCTACGCTAGATCATTGCACATCCCGGTACACCGCCGGAAGCATTCATATAGAGTCATATCTTTGTTCTAGTATCGAGTTGTAATGTTGAGTTGTAAGTAAATAAAAGTGTGATGATCATCATTATAGAGCATTGCCGCATGAAAAAAATGAAAGAAAAGGAAAGGCCAACGAAGCCTAAATAAAAAAAAGGGGGCCAAAGAAGGCCATCCAAAAAAAATTAAAAAAAGGGGCAATGTTACTATCTCTTTTTCCACACTTGTGCTTCAAAGTAGCACCATGTTCTTGATGTAGTGAGTCTCATATCTTGTGCTTCAAAGTAGCACCATGTTCTTCATATAGATTGTCTCCTATGTTGTCACTTTCATATACTAGTGGGAATTTTCATTATAGAACTTGGCTTGTATATTCCAACGATGGGCTTCCTCGAATGCCCTATGTCTTCATGAGCAAGCAAGTTGGATGCACACCTACTTAGTTTCTTTTCTTGAGCTTTCATACACTTATAGCTCTTAGTGCATCCGTTGCATGGCAATCCCTACTCCTCGCATTGACATCAATTGATGGGCATCTCCATAGCCCGTTGATTAGACGAGTTGATGTGAGAATTTCTCCTTTTTTGTCTTCTCCACATAACCTCCATCATTATATTCTATTCCACCTATAGTGCTATATCCATGGCTTGCGCTCATGTATTGCGTGAGAGTTGAAAAAGATGAAGCGCATTAAAAAGTATGAACCAATTGCTCGGCTTGTCATCGGGGTTGTGCATGATGGGGGCATTTTGTGTGATGAAAATGAAGCATGGCCAAACTGTATGATTTTGTAGGGATAAGCTTGCTTTGGCCTTGTGGTTTTGAAAAGACATGATTGCTTTATTGGTACGCTCGAAGTATTATTGTTTTTATGTCAAATGATAGACTATTGCTTTGAATCACTCGTGTCTTAATATTCATGCCATGATTAGACATATGATCAAGATTATGCTAGGTAGCATTCCACATCAAAAATTATTTCTTTATATCATTTACCTACTCGAGGACGAGCAGGAATTAAGCTTGGGGATGCTGATGCGTCTCCGTTGTATCTATAATTTTTGATTGTTCCATGCCAATATTATTCACTTTCATATACTTTTTGGCAACTTTTTATACTATTTTTGGGACTAACATATTGATCCAGTGCCTAGTGCCAGTTCCTGTCTGTTGCATGTTTTTTGTTTCGCAGAAACCCAATATCAAATGGAGTCCAAACGGGATAAAAACGGACGGAGATTTTTTTGGAATATTTATGATTTTCTGGAAGTAAAATCAACGCAAAACGGTGTTCAGGGTGGTCACAAGGTAGGGGGCGCGCCCTACCCCCCAGGCGCGCCCCTGACCCTGGTGGTCCACCCGTAAGGCGGTTGACTCTCTCGTTCTGGTGCAAGAAAGCTAATTTTACAAGGAAGATCTGAGCGAAAGATTCACCCCAATCGGAGTTACGGATCTCCAGGTATAAAAGAAACGGTGAAGGGGTAGAATCAGAGAACGCAGAAACAAAGAGATAGATCCAATCTCAGAGGGGCGACCACGCCATGGGAGACAAGGACCAGAGGGGAAACCAGTCTCCCATCTAGGGAGAAGGTCAAGGAAGGATAAGAAGAAGGGGGGCTCTCTCCCCCTTGCTTCCGGTGGCGCTGGAATGCCCCCGGGGGCCATCATCATCACCACGATCTTCACCAACACCTCCGCCATCTTCACCAACATCTCCATCAACTCTTTCCCCCTCTATGCAGCGGTGTAACCTCTCTCTTATCCGCTGTAATCTCTACTTAAACATGGTGCTCAACGCTATATATTATTTCCCAATGATGTATGGCTATCCTATGATGTTTGAGTAGATCTGTTTTGTCCTAATGGCTATTTGATGATCGTGATTGGTTTGAGTTGTATGTTTTATTATCGGTGCTGTCCTATGGTGCACTCCGTGTCGCGCAAGCGTGATTGATTCCCGCTGTAGGGTGTTGCAATACGTTCATGATTCGCTTATAGTGGGTTGGTGAGTGACTGAAACACAAACCCGAGTAAGAGGGATTGTTGCGTATGGGATAAAGGGGACTTGATGCTTTAATGCTATGGTTGGGTTTTACCTTAATGAATCTTTAGTAGTCGCGGATGCTTGCTAGAGTTCCAATCATAAGTGCATATGATCCAAGTAGAGAAAGTATGTTAGCTTATGCCTCTCCCTCAAATAAAATTGCAATAATGATTACCGGTCTAGTTATCGATTGCCTAGGGACAAATAACTTTCTTGTTGACAAAAGCTCTCTACTAGAACTAATTTAGTTGAGTCTTCATCTAAACAGCCCCTAGTTTTATTTACGTGTTCTTTACTATCTTGCAAACCTATCCTATCACACCTACAAAGTACTTCTAGTTTCATACTTGTTCTAGGTAAAGCAAACGTCAAGCGTGCGTAGAGTTGTATCGGCGGTCGATAGAACTTGAGGGAATATTTATTCTACCTTTAGCTCCTCATTGGGTTCGACACTCTTACTTATCGAAAACTGTTGCGATCCCCTACACTTGTGGGTTATCACTCTTGCAGGTGCGATATCCTGAGAATTATTCGACAGCAGGTCTAAGCCGTGCTCGTCGTGACTGTTCAGCTCGTGGAGTAGGCCCGAATCCGTCGAAGATCAATTCTCCACGGATATTGGCCGTGTAGTTCAAGTTTCCGAACCTGACCTGATGATCAGGGGCGTAGCCGTCGATCTGCTCCAGATGGCCAAGCGAGTTGGCCCGCAGTGGGAAGCTGCCGAACACAAAGATCTGTCTGGGGAGAAAAGTCTCACCCTGAACCATGTTGTTGTTTATGATTGAAGAAGCCATCAACCCTTGCAGCAACGACATAGAGGAATTCTCAATGAAAGCACCAATGTCGGTGTCAAAACTGGCAGATCTCGGGTAGGGGGTCCCGATCTGTGCGTCTAAGGCTAATGGTAACAGGAGGCAAGGGACACGATGTTTTACCCAGGTTCGGGCCCTCTCGATGGAGGTAAAACCCTACTTCCTGCTTGATTGATCTTGATGATATGAGTATTACAAGAGTTGATCTACCACGAGATCGTAGAGGCTAAACCCTAGAAGCTAGCCTATGATGATTATGATTGTCCCCATATGGAGCAAACCCTCCGGTTTATATAGACACCGGAGGGGGCTAGGGTTTACACAGAGTCGGTTACAAAGAAGGGGATCTAATATACGGATCGCCAAGCTTGTCTTCCACGCAAAGGAGAGTCCACTACTAGGAAAAGGCATGCTAGTGGCGCACCAGTTTTGCCTTCTAATGGCGCACTACTGGTGCGCCACTAGCATCGTGCCAGTAGAATTAAATTCTAATGGCGCACCACTGGTGCGCCATTAGTATCTGGTCTTTTAATGGCGCACCACGTAGTGCGCCATTAGTATTCCTCCCAGGGTAATGGCGTGCCACATAGAAGTGCGCCATTAGTAACAATTTTTTTCAAAATTTTTTAGAATTTTTTTTAAATTTTTATTTCAATTTTTTTCAATTTTTTTGTTTTTTTCTTAATCTCAGATCACTATGGCTTAATCTCGGGTCAATATGCTTAATCTCAGGTCAAATCGCACTCCATGGTCAAACTTCCCGAAAGGTCACCCATCCTCACACTACTCCAGCCCAAGCACGCTTAACTTCAGAGTTCTATCCGACCCCAGCAACAGCTCACTTCACAGGCACTTGTTGATATATCTAGCATATCAATCCTATTATACCTTGTTGATGTCTAGGACTTTGTTCATGTTCATGACTATGATGAAATTTTAAAAAATACTTCCCGGTCATATTACGTATCATATTTTGAAAAACAATTCAATTTTTTTTCAAAACCATAATTTTTTGAAATTTTTTGATTTTTTTTGCCTCTAGATCTTGAAAGCCCCGTAACTTTTTTCTGTTAGGTTTTTGGGGACTTTGAAAATGTTTAACGGGGTCCCCCCCCGGTTAAATTCGGATGTAACTTTTCGAGTAGATGCTTTTTCATATATAAAACTTTTTAATCCGAGTTCGTATGCAAAAGTTATGCCCATTTTACAAATTTCCAGAGAGATTTTGCAAATAAAGTCGAAATTCATATTTCTAAATTTTCCCAACAACTAGACCACATATTACATGGGAAACTTATTTTCTTTTATTTTTTTGACATTTCCATCATTTTCTTTTATTTTTTTAAAACTGAAAAGGCGGACCACGGGGGGGGGGGGGGGGGTGCATTCGGTGTTGGGCCAAGTTAGTAATGGCGCACCGTGGGGTGGTGCGCCATTACTAGTTTAACTAGTAATGGCGCACCACACACACGGTGCGGCATTACTAGTTTTGACAAAAAATAAAAAAAATGAATTTTTTTATTTGTTTTTTGAAAAAACTTAGTAATGGCGCACCAGTGGACAGTGCGCCATTACTAGTTAAAACTAGTAATGGCGCACTGTCCAGTGGTGCGCCATTACTAACAATTTTTTTTTAATTTTTTTAATTTTTTTTCAAAACTACTAATGGCGCACCGTGGGTGTGGTGCACCATTACTATGTCAAACTAGTAATGGCGCACCACCCCCACGGTGCGCCATTAGTAGTTTTGAAAAAATTAGAATTTTTTTTACTAATGGCGCACCGTGGGATGTGGTGCGCCATTAGTATTTGCACACTAATGGCGCACAAACACATGGTGCACCATTAGTATTTAGTAATGGCGCACCACATGTACAGTGCGCCATTAGAGTCCATCCTATCTATAGTCCTTTTCCTAGTAGTGATTGGTTCGAAATGACTCAAACCCATCTGGTTTTAGTTGCATTAGCCCAACACACTCATTTTTCCATGTCATGATCATGCATCATATTGTGCATTGCATTGATTGTTCTTCCTTCTCCATTGCCAGTAATTGTTCCCTCTCGATAGACGTGGTTTCGACGAGGAGTTCGATGACACCGATGAAGAGCTATGTCATCTTCAGAAGTGCCAGGCAAGCAAAACCCCCTTGTTCATTTCGATACAATCCCACTCTCTCACTCCTGCTCTCTTTTACTGCATTAGGACAACAACGATTCAACTGTTGCATGATGTGGTAGTTGAACCCGTTTCCTCTGCATGACCTATCATTGCCACAGAAAATAGATGAAACCCGCTAGCATGAGTAGGAGTTGTTTGAGCCCTGATGTGCCTACTCATTCATGCTTGTTTGTCATGCCTGCTATTGCTTAGAGTTGTGCCAGGTCTGATTCATCGGGGATGAATTGGAGGTGTGTGAACATGTCCTATTGTGTGTGAGCTAAGTGTGTGAACACGATTTGGTAAAGGTAGCAGTGAGAGGCCATGTAGGAGTACATGGTGGGTCGTCTCATTGAAACCGTCCTCAGGAACTGAGTTCTGTGTTTGTGATCCATGAACAGTTACTACCACACATTGGGTTCCGGTAACTCGACCCCTCTCGACTTATTAATCAACTCGATCTCTGTCCAGGAGTTGCAACTAGTTTCTGGTGTTTGTAAGTAGTGTTAGTAGTATACCATGTGGCACCCGATACAGGTGGGCTTGGGACAGACTAGGTATAGTGGCCCGGTGTACCAAGTGGCACCCGGATGGTGGGCTTGGGAACCCTGCACACATCATTTGGGGCCATGAGCGACACCCCGACCGGATCTCCTTGCGGATGGAACCCGAATAGGCAATAAACCTGGACGAGAGACTTGTGTGGTTAGTCAGGTCGTGGCCGACTCCCTCACCAGGCTTCCGCTTGAAGGTTGCTGAGATACACGACGTGTACATGGCGGTAAGTGGCGAGAGCATGTGTGAAGAAGTACACCCCTACAGGGTTAACATCATCTATTCGAATAGCCGTGTCCATGGTAAAGGACTTCTGGGTTGCTTTTACATTTCGTAGACAAGTGAAAGTGGATACTCTAAAATACGCAAGATAAGCGTAAGTGCTATGGATGGAGTTCTCGTAGGGAGACGGGAGCGGATCCATAGTGGTGTATTGATATGGTGAAAATGTGGACTCGTGTGCTCCACCTCAAAAGAGTTACTTGCAGTCGTAGTTCAGGATAGCCACTGAGTCAAAGCTGGCTTGCTGCAGTCAAACTCCACCCCCCTTTGTTAATAATGATGCATCTGTAGATAGTTCTGATGTAAGTCTTGTTGGGTACATTTGTACTCACGTTTGCCTATTTTATGTTTTGCAGAGAGATTTCAGTCTCACTAGTAGTTCCGCGTGGACTTCGACGTTTAGCTTGTTACCTCAGCTACGATCTTGTGCCCTCGGCAGGATCTGGTAGATAGTTAGGCTTCTCAGCCTTTTTCACTTGTAGATGTCTGTAGTCAGACATGTTAAGCTTCCGCTTGTGCTTTGACTGGTATGCTCTGAATGCTGGGTCGAGAGACCCATGTTTGTAATACTTGGCTCCTCGAAGCCTATTGAATAAAATACTTGACTTGTAGAGTCATGTTGTGATGCCATGTTGTATTTGCACATATCGAGCATATTGTGTGTATGTTATTGAAATGCTTGGTATGCGTGGGATCTGACAATCTAGTTGTTTATCCTCGGTAGCCTCTCTTACCGGGAAATGTCTCCTAGTGCTTCCACTGAGCCATGGTAGCTTGCTACTGCTCTGGAACACTTAGGTTGGCCGGCATGTGTCCTTCTTCGATCCTGTGTCTGTCCCTTCGGGGAAATGTCACGCGGTGTCTACCAGAGTCCTGTTAGCCTGCTACAGCCTGGATTCTCCGGAGTCCTGCTATCCCAGCTGCTACAGCCCGGATTCACTCGCTGATGACCGACACGTTCGTTGCTGGGTCATGTATGCATGTCCCTATAAGTTAGCGCCACTTTGGGTTGACGACTAGCCATGACAGCCCGGGCTCCTTGTCATATGGATGCTAGTGACACTATCATATACTTGTGCCAAAAGGCGCAAACGGTCCCAGGCCTGGTAAGGCATCACCTGTGGGAATACCGTGCGTGAGGCCACAAAGTGATATGAGGTGTTACATGCTAGATCGGTGTGGCATTGAGTCGGGGTACTGACACCACCCATGACTAATCCCAGTGGGGAGCTGGTCGGAGTGGCCGTAAGAGTGTCATGGCAATGGGAGAGTTCTGTCAAAATGTCGTTGGTCCACCTGAATGGGAGTGCGAGGCCATGGGTTCCGTGGTGTGGGTAATGTGTGCTACCTCTGCAGAGTGTATTAATCTATCGATAGCCGCGCCAGCGGATAAGGGCCCAATTCGTAAGTAAGTCTCACCATGGATCACGTTTCATAAAGAAATAGTGCACACTAAGTTATTTGCATTTCACTGGTTGAATTGTGATGATGTTAGTGAGACTGACTGTTGTGGTATCACTTGTGATCCGGGAATGATAACTGTTTGGTTACGAGGCAACCCGTTGAACCAAGTATGGTTCCGTTCATGATCCGTCATGATCACTGTTCGATTGCGAGGCAACCTGTTGGTAAGAGAGAGTCTGAGTAACTAAATGCACAAATTTGGTTTCACTTCATGAGTAGCATGTTGTTGTTTGCATTTAACTTGATTAAATGTCATGATATTGTTTGTCATTATAGTTCTGTTTACTATGAGCTTGCAAGTACATTCAATGTACTGACCCGACGTGTTATGCCAGATTTCAGGAAAGTCTAACTGGATCGGATATTGTCCACATTGGTGTCACTGTGCTGTGGAGTCCCGCTACGTCATTGTTCCGCTACCGTGTAGATGTCGTGCTCGAGGCCCCATTATGTTCACTAAATAATGTACATATTGTTCAGCCGCATCGAGTGTGCCGGTTGGCCTCGCTAGTTCATGTAAGGTCACACTATGCTTCCGCTAGTTTCAATAAAGCGGCGATTTCTGTACCAAGATGTTGTGTATTGCCAGAAGACATGATCTCTGGGTTGGCAATGCAAGGTAAACCAGTCACTCTGAGCCGGGGTGCCATAGAACATTGAGAAACTTGGTTTCAAAATACTTGTAAATGCAAAACAAGCCTGAAAATCTTGAAACTTGGCACGGTGTCATGTCATGGTACTATCATTATGTGGTAAAAATATTGGTCGAATAGGCCAGTTTTGGTATAAGCTTCTTGGAAACCGGAGCTTCTCTCAACAAGGCTCGTGGTTCTGAGAGGGAACGTGCCACCTTTGTGTGCGACATGATATACACTGCCCCCCCTTGATTTTCTTTACAGGGGAAACATAGAACTATATGAGTGTGGTGTTAAATTTTGGAATTGTTCAGGGTTTGTTTGTCCTTTTTTATACATTAATTGAGTTTTTGGACATTTAATGTGCATAATTCAAATTTGAACTACAAGCACATGCTCCAGTGCACCAAAGTTGGTTGAAAAATCACATGTGTGTCCTCGGGTGAATTTCTAGGTCCCATGCAAGAAATGGGAATGAAAATCAAACATCTGGGCATCGTTGCTTGGCTGAGAACATTGAAAAACTTGGTTTTAGAATTCTTGTAAATCCAAAACACGCCTCAAAATAATGAAACTTGGCATGGTGTGATGTCATGGTACTATCATGCTGTGGTAAAAAACTTGGCTGAATGGGAACAAGTTTTGGTATAAGCTTCTTGCAAATCAGAGCTTCTCTCAAGAAGGCTCGTGGTTCTGAGAGGGAACGTGCCACCTTTGTGTGCGAAACGATATACACTACCCCCCCTTTATTTTCTTTACAGAGGCAACATAGAACTATATGAGTGTCGTGTTAAAATTTGGAATTATTCTGGGTTCGTTTGGCCTTTTTATACATTAATTGAGTTTCTGGACATTTAATGTGCATAATTCAAATTTGAACTACAAGCACATGCTCCAGTGCACCAAAGTTGGTTGAAAATCACATGTGTGTCCTCGGGTAAATTTCCAGGTCCAATGCAACAAATGGGAATGAAATTCAAACATCTGGGCGTCATGGCTCGGCTGGAAACATTGAGAAACTTGGTTTTTTAATTCCTGTAAATCCAAAACTCGCCTAGAAATCATGAAACTTGGCATGGTGTCATGACATGCCACTAACATGCTGTGGTGAAAAACTTGGCCGAATTGGAAGAAGTTTTGGTATAAGTTTCTGGTCATTTAATGTGCATAATTCAATTTTGAACTACAAGCACATGCTCCAGTGCACAAAACTTGTTGAAAAATAACATGTTGTCCTCGGGTGAATTTCTAGGTCCCATGCATGAAATGGGAATGAAATTCAAAGATCTGGGCGTCGTGGTTCGGCTGAGAACATTGAGAAACTTGGTTTTAAAATTCTTGTAAACCCAAAACACGCCCGGAAATCATGAAACTTGGCATGGTGTTATGTCATGGTACTATCATGTTGTGGCAAAAAATTTGGCCGAATTGGAACAAGTTTTGGTATAAGCTTCTTGCAAACCGGAGCTTCCCACAAGAAGGCTCGTGGTTCTCAGAGGGAACGTGCCTCCTTTCTGTGCGAAACGATATACGCTGCCCCTCTTGATTTTATTTATAGAGGCAAGATAGAACTATATGAGTGTCATGTTAAATTTTGGAATTATTTCGGGTTCGTTTGGCATTTTTTATAAATTAATTGAGTTTCTGGTCATTTAGTGTGCATAATTCAAATTTGAACTACAAGAACATGCTCCAGTGCACTAAACTTGGTTGAAAAATCACATGTGTGTCCTCCGGTAAATTTCTAGGTCCCATGCAAGAAATGGGAATGAAATTCAAACATCTGGGCGTCATGGCTTGGCAGGAAACATTGAGAAACTTGTTTTTTAATTCCTATAAATCCAAAACACACATGAAAATCATGTAACTTGCCTTGGTGTCATGACATGGCACCACCATGTTGTCGTAATTTTGCTGTCCGATTTGTGAAGGCGCACACATTAACAATCAACAAAGATATTTTGGAACAAGTGTTGTCACGTTACAATTGGAAACACAAGTATTATTGAAACCGTCGGTGTTCTACTTACCAATCACGTGCCGCCACAGGTCCCCTTTTGTTATTGGCTAGGAGGTGTCGTGCGGGGTAGCTATTTGAGTACAGGAGGCGTGCAATCAGACCCCTGCGCATGCTCATTGGGAGGAGAGCCCTTTGACCTCTATCCACCATGCACCTCCCTCCCAACGTCTTCATTAATGGCGCCCGAGCCCTTTTTTCACGGCGTGGCTATGTCTCACTGGACCGGGATTTAAGAGAGAAAAATGAAAATCCAAAAAGAAAGTTTTGCACGAATCTTGATGTAAGATCTGATGAACCTATATAGCATCGAGTGCGACTTATAGCAAGCATGATGAATATAAGGACGATGACAGTGGATAATAATTGTCTTACATATTTAGGAACAAAATTAAAAAAAGTCACATGCGGCAACACCCGAAATACACAAGGGCAAAAGAAGAGGAAGACAATGATCTGGCTCGGTGATCTCTACTTTCTTGATGCGTTGTTGCAGGCCGTGGAAACTAGTATCCGCGGCGAGCGGTGATGAGCTCTTTCCTATCCTCAATATGCTGCTTGAGAGCATCCACGGATCCCTCGACCAACCTTTTGCGCTTCATGCACAGCACGACATTCTTGTCCATAAGTTTCTCGACGATGACGTTGGTCCTCTTCAACAAGGCAGTGGTCTCCTTATGACGCTGTATTCCATTTGGATTCTGCACTTCTGACGATCTTCGCCCTCAGGAGGTCGCGCACGGCCTAGAGCTTTGCATTGCTATCCCTTAGTTGTTGGATGAGGCTGACAGCCTGTTCAAACGAGGCTTTCATGTCGTCCCAACCTCGCCTAGCTAGAGATCTGATCCATCTGGCTATGGACGATCATATGCCTGCTCATGTAAGAGTCCTCGCCTGCCCGTGATACATTTTCCCAGGCCGCCATGGCACGGGAGGACATCTGTGCTGCATTCGCGACATGACAGGACATCTCTGCTGCTTCCGCGGCGCGGCCGGACCAGTCTACTGCATCGATGGTGCGGCGGGACCTCCGTGCTGCTATTGCCGCAAGGTGGGATGATACGTCTCCAACATATCTATAATTTTAGATTGCTCCATGCCATTATATTACCCGTTTTGGATGTTTATTGGCTTTACTTTACTCTTTTATATTATTTTTCGGACTAACCTACTAACTGGAGGCCCAGCCCGAATTGCTATTTTTTTGCCTATTTCAGTGTTTCAAAGAAAAGGAATATCAAACGGAATCAAAATGGAATGAAACCTTCGAGAGCGATCTTTTTGGAACAAATGCAATCCAGGAGACTTGGAGTGGATGTCAAGAAGCAGCCGAGGCGGCCACGAGGCAGGAGGGTGCGCCCTAGGGGGGTGGGCACGCCTGAGGGAGTCCTGGATTAAGGGGTCCTCGGACAACCGGACTATATACTTTGGTCAGACTGTTGGACTATGAAGATAGAAGATTGAAGACTTCGTCCCCTATCTGGATGGGACTCTCCTTTGCGTGCAAGGCAAGCTTGGCAATTCGGATATGTAGATTTCTTTCTCTGTAACCGAATCTGTGTAACCCTAGCCCCCTCCGATGTCTATATAAACCAGAGGGTTTAGTCCATAGGACAAGAATAGTCATAATCATAGGCTAGCTTCTAGGGTTTAGCCTCTACGATCTCGTGGTAGATCAAGTCTTGTAATACTCATATCGTCAAGATCAATCAAGCAGGAAGTAGGGTATTACCTCCATCGAGAGGGCCTGAACCTGGGTAAAACATCGTGTCTCCTGTCTCCTATTACCATTAGCCTTAGATGCACAGTTCGGAACCCCCTACCCGAGATCTGCCGGTTTTGACACCGACAATTGTGCTTTCATTGAGAGTTCCACTATGTCGTCGCGGTAAGGCTTGATGGCTCCTTCAATCATCTTCAATGACACGGTCCAGGGGGAGGTTTTCCTTCCCAAACAGATCTTCATATTCGGCGGCTTCGTACCGCGGGCCAACTCGCTTGGCCACCTAGAGCAGATTGATAGCTACGCCCCTGGCCATCATGTCAGGTTTCGAAGCTTGAACTATACTGCCGACGTCCGCGGAGAGTTGATCTTCGACGGATTCGAGCCCATGTCAGGTACGCCGGACCATCATGACGAGCACGACTTACATCTGCCATCAAACCATGTTCGGGAGATCACACCTGTGGCGGCCCCGGGAATCAATCCGGAGCAGATCACGCCTTCCGAGGACGGGTGGATGGACCCCGCCGTGGAGGCCGCACAGTTATCGGCGTTGGAGCCGAACACTGATCCCACCTCTTGTGAGGAGGGTGTCATTGGACCCTCGGACTCGTCTCCGGCTACAGGATCGGAACCGCGTACGTCAATGCCTATCGAATCTAATTGGCCACCGGTCATGGAGTTCACCTCCACGGATATTTTTCAGCACTCGCCCTTGGGTGATGTGCTAAAATCATTAAGTTCTCTTTCCTTGTCAGAAGATTCCTGGCTGAACTATGTTCGGCTCGAGTGGGAAGCGGACGACGAAGAAATTTTTTCCCCACCCACCACCCACTTCATAGCCACTGTCGATGACTTAACCGACACGCTCGATTTTGACTCCGAAGACGTCGACGGTATTTACGACGATGCAGGAGAAGAACAGGAACCACCGCCCACTGGGCGCTGGAGTGCCACCTCATCATATGATATATATATATATATATATATATGTATATCTATATATATATATATATATATATATATATATATATGGTGGACACACCAAAAGAAGGCGATGGTGATGATGCAACGAAGGATAATCCCCTCAATAAGCCACCAAAGCGGCGCCGTAGGTGCCGCTCTAAGTCCCGCCATAGCAAAAGCAGGGACAACAACGCAAGAAAGAAAAATACCCCGGTCGACTCCAAAGGAAACGACGACCCCATGGACCCAGCGATGGAGCAGGATGAGCCAGGGGACGGCGAACATAATACAGAGTCGACATCAGATGACGCAGATCCCGATGGTAAAATTGACCAACCTGTCTCCAGAGAGGAGAACAGTCCGGACGATGATGCACTCATCATCCCAGAAAAACACTTGGAACAAGAGAACCTCCATAGAAGGCTTATTGCCACCGCGAGGAGCCTAAAGAAGCATAAGCAAAGGCTTAAAGCCGCGCAGGATACGCTCAACCGTAGGTGGAACAAAGTGCTGGACACTGAAGAGAAATACGGTGCTGATCGCCACACAAGGAGCTATCCAAAGCGCAAGCTGCTGCCCGAATTCGATGACGAGGCCATAGAGCCCATTCAGCCGAAAACGACCGATCAGCCGGACCAACCACCCCGTGGCTGCGACAGGACGGCTAATGATGCCGCACACAAGTCAGCACACGATTTACGTGAGCTCCTGGACAAAAAGTTCAGTATGGCCAGGTCCATCTATGGATCTAGGAAGTGCGCTTCAACACAGGATTAGAGCCACCAAAACGATCACATTGATTGAATACCAGCTAGGAATCAGCACCGAACACAACAACCATCGACAGCATGCCACGACACGCCCAAATACAGGGGTGCCACACACCCCCTGTGCTTCACCGATGAGGTGCTGGACCATGAATTTCTGGAAGGATTTAAACCCGTGAATATAGAGGCATACGACGGAACGATAGACCCTGGGGTCTGGATTGAGGACTTTATCCTTCACATCCACATGGCTCGCGGAGATGATCTCCACGCCATTAAGTACCTACCCCTCAAGTTGAAAGGACCAGCTCGGCACTGCTTGAAAAGCCTCCCTGAAAACTCAATTGGAAGTTGGGAAGAACTTGAGGATGCTTTTAGGGCCAATTTTCAAGGGACCTATGTCGGACCTCCGGATGCAGACGACTTAAGTCACATAATTCAATAGCCCGGAGAGTCAGCCTGAAAACTTTGGAACATATTGCTTACTAAGAAGAATCAAATCGTCGACTGCCCGATGCCGAAGCCTTAGCGACCTTCAAGCACAGTATCAGGGACGAATGGCTCGCCAGGCACCTCGGTCAGGAAAAACTGAGGACAATGGCAGCCTTAACAATCCTCATGACCCGCTTTTGCGCGGGCGAGGACAGTTGGCTGGCCCATAGCGGCACCATCGACCCGGGTACATCCGAAGTCAGGGATTGCAACGGGAAGGCATGACGCAATAAAAATAAGCGTCGAAACAATGAAGACAACCCAGAAAATAGGACAGTCAAAGCCGGATTCAGGGGCTCCCGATCCAGTCAACGGAAGAATCTGTTTAAAGGCAACAGAGAAGGACCATCTAGCCTAAATAAGATTCTAGACAAATTATGCCAGATCCATGGCACACCTGAAAAACCTGCAAATAACACCCACAGAGTGTGCTGGGTTTTCAAGCAGGCCGGCAAGCTAAATGTCGAACACAAGGGGAGGCAGACGCCAAGTGAAGACAAGGATGAGCCTTGCAAGCCGAACACTGGGGGACAGAAAAAATTCCACCAGAAGTAAAAATAGTGAATATGATTTACGTAACTCACATTCCAAAGAGTAGGCGCAAACGCGCACTCCGAGACGTAAACGCTGTGGAGTCCGTCGCCCCCAAATTCAATCCCTGGTCGACCTGCCTGATCACCTTTGATCGCAGGGATCATCCAACTAGTATTCGGCACGGAGGATCGGCTGCCTTGGTGCTCGACCCAATAATTGATGGATACCATCTCACCCGAGTCCTTATGGACGGCGGCAGTAGTCTAAACCTGATATATCAAGACACTGTCTGCAAAATGGGGATAGACCCGTCAAGAATCAGCCAAAGCAATACTACCTTTAAAGGAGTAATACCACGCGTCGAGGCCCGCTGTACGGGCTCTCTAGTACTAGAGGTTGTATTCGGTTCTCCTCACAACCTCAGAAGCGAACAACTAATCTTCGACATCGCTCCATTCCGAAGCGGCTATCAGGAACTACATGGAAGAATGGCCTTCGCTCGTTTCAATGCAGTACCGCACTATGCCTATCTTAAACTTAAGATGCCCGGTCCACGCAGCGTCATCACAGTTAGCGGAAATACAGAGCGTTCCTTACGTGCATAAGAATATGTGGCGGCTCTAGCAGCCGAACACTGAGCGGCCCCTCCAACTTGAATAAATGTTCGGTCGTCAAGACCACGGACACGGTTAGATGAGTCCGGCGCTCCACCAGATGTAACAGCCTAGATAAACCTGAGCTGGGGATACCCCCAAGTGGTGCTAGGGGCTGCTCAAAAAAAAAGCCCATAGTTTGGCTCGACACCATTAATACAATAGCATATTGCATTTTCATGGTTCATTCAGATTAACCAACTCTTCGCACGAAGTCTTTCACCTGGGTTTTCCCCTTTTTATAGATGATCATCGTGCTACACCCTTCCAGGATACGGCACAACGGAGATAAATGCACAGACGTCTGCAGGACCCCGCTCAAAGGTTTCTTTTTAGATTAAGACCCTGCGTAAACCTTTTTTAATGTCTCTTGTTGCTTCTTCCCCTCCGGACACTTAACACAACCAGGAGGGATAATGGCGTTCTTGAAACTTTGTCACGCCAGACTAATGCATGTACCTGGAAACATAGGGCTCATTATTGAGGGTGTTATTCAGCCTAGTATATGTTGTAAAGTCCGAATACCTTAGGGAGTGTTCGGTGTCGCGAGTTTGGCCTTATATGCATCAGCTCCGAATCATGTTTTTGGTCAAATGTTGGGTTTGCCCGGCTCCCGTGTTTTGCTACCTTACGTTCCGCTCTATCGGCTAAGGCGGCACCAGGAGAACTACTGCGATTGTGCCCTGGTTCATCTGGATGAGCACCTCAGTAGAGAAAGCTGAAAACTGACTGTCATGATACAACACGAGACTGGTTAACCACTCGATGTCTCAATGGAATCTTCGCGATTCCTCCGCATTAACGAAGGACCAGTTTCCCGTTCACGTACATACGCACCATATTCGGATGAACGCGGAAGTACTAGGGGCTATATAGTAGCCCCACTGTCAAACTCCTATGGCTAAGTGAAAGTGTTAAAGCTATATAGTCTCATTGCCTGGTTCGCCGCGCTACCACCAACTTAACGGACCAAGACGTTGGATCAAGTGTGACTATGCATTTTCTCGAACACCCCCGCGTTATATGCGTGGGGGCTGAAGCTGACGACTGCAAACTTCCAGGTTATATACATACATAAACGGCCGCACAGGAGGCACTCTAATACTTTCGGGCAAAAGTATAAATACAACCTTTATAATAAAAATAGCATTGTTTTTACAATTGAGATACATGTCACTCAAACATGGCACTCTTCAAGCACCGAGCCTCTATCAAATGGGCGCCTTCTAAGACTTCTTCAAAATAGTGCTCGGCCGGGTCCTGGCCTCTAGCCGGACCCCGGGTTGCAATAGCGGTGGTTTCCATCCCTACCCAGTATGTTTTAACACAGGCAAGAGCCATCCGGGCACCCTCTATGCAGGCCGACCTCTTCACATCATCGATATGCAACACAACACCAAGGAATTGTTGCACTAATCCAAAATAACTGTCCAGCCTTGGTCCCCGTGGCCAAAGATTATCCATGCTAGACCTCGTAGCAAGCCCGGCCAACCTATGGAGCTCGGCCCATGCGGCCACCCTTTCACTCAACGGCACCAGACGCGTCGGGGCACTGAACTGCGACCAGAATAACCTTTCTAACTTATGGTCTTTCCGATCTTTGTAAAATTCGGTTGCATCAGTAGCACTCTTTGCTAGGTCCGCATACGCGTCCGCAGCGCTCCACAACTGATCCACAGGGGCATACTTCGGGTCTCCGAACTTCATCCGCAACAAATAGGGCCTCCCAGCCGTGATATCTCCGGCTTCACGAAGTTCCTCCCTTATCCCCCTCATTTCAGAGCGGTTTCCTTCGCTGGCTCCAGGGCCTTCTTCAGGTCAGCCGCTTTCGCTTGGTTTTCCTTTTTAAGGAGCTTATGGCGGTCGGTGGCATCTTTCAGCTCAACAGCCATCTGGGCTATCTTCTCTTTGCTCTGTCGATGAGCAACCTGTTCGGCTCTTAACTCTTCGATCGCCTTTAGAGCGGCCACATCACTTATTCGGGCTTGCTCCTTGGCTAGGGTAAGCTCCGCCCGAAGGGTCTCTACGGCAGCAGCTCCATCCGCAGTCACATCATATTATAGATACTAGCATCATGCTCCTCTTAAAACATTTGCTGACAAGTTGAACATACATACCTCGGGCCCTGTCAAGCCACTTGTTAACCAGAGCAATGTCGGCATCGGCCATGTCAAGCTGCCGCTTCAGTTTGGAAAAATCAGCAGTCCGGTCAATCGCCGGACCCTCAACTGCCTGCACATAAAGCAGTGCGATTATTACCAGAGATTATGATCCTATGTTTGCCACCTTCGGATGGAAAACAGAGTCTCAGGGGCTACTATTTATACAGAGCACACCTAGGATGTGCGGTACCATCAAAAATACATATATTACTTTTTGTGTACCTCAAAGCCTCTCAGCAGACTCGTAAAAGCTTCATTCAAACCATTTTTGGCGTATGAAATCCTCTCAACCACCATACCCATTAAGGCATGATGTGTCTCTGAGAGGGCCGCTCGCTCCAGAAGACCCATCAGTGTGTCCGGCTGTGTGCCAGACAATCCCGGACTCTTTGTGAAGCTCTCCTTGGGAGCCGGATGTTCTGGACTTTGGGCAGCCGAAGTGTCAACTTCTGGCCTTATCGGATCAGGAGAAATCCTCCGTGACGACACCTCGGGTCGTCCACCCCATGTGGCGGGAAGGCAGGAGGAGGCGTTTCGCTCTCCATCATCTCCGAAAGAAGATCCCCCGAAGACGAACTCTGTGGAGAAGGGCTACGAGCCGGACTGCAACAAATATGTCCCGGTTATTACTCAGAGACAAAACAGGATATACTTACCAAAGTACCTTTTTTCACTTACAGCTCGGTTGAGGGCTGGCCCCGTTGCGGGTGCTGTGCGGTAAGGACGCCCTCTGGGGCAGGGCCCCCTGGCGAGGTTTTCTTTCCTCGTTTGGAAACCTCCATCTCCAAGTCTTCAGAGGCGGCCCTTTTCTTATCGTGAGGGGAGGGGATTTCAGATTCACCTCCCCAATTATCCTTCTTCGTGGAGGCACTTATTCCCCCTATTTGGATGTTTAAAGTATGAAGCCCATCGGTGGCTTCCCTATTCCTCCCCTCATCTTCTCCTGATGGCACCTGATACGGTGTGCGCTCAAGCATCCTGATCAATAGAGGATCCGGCGAACCTTCGGGGAGAGGGGCCGAACACCTAGTCCACTCCGACTTCCTTATCCAGTCCTGACGGAGAACAATTTTTTAGAATGCTGTTATAACAAACATAAAGGACGGTGTGTTCGGTAGCGGAATTACTTACTTGGGTATTCGGACGGTTGAAGTTGAGACCCACATCCTCGGTGGTATCCGGACACTTTATTCGTGATCCAAAGAAAGACCCATACATCTCTTTGAGCGTCATGCTGAAGAATTGTTGAACGGTTCGCGGTCCTTCCGGGTTGAACTCCCACATATGGAGAGGTCGACGTTGGCAGGGCAGGACCTGACGAACCAGCATTACTTGCATTATCTTGACAAGACTGACATCCTTCTTAAGAAGGTCTCGGATGCGGCTTTGCAGTGTCAGCACGTCATTAACAGGCCCCCAGTCCAGCACCTTGTTGACCCATGACACCAGCTGCGGCGGAGGGCCCGAGCGGCCGCCCGCTTTGTACCTTGGGGAGCTGTGATGTAAAACCACCCCCGTTGCCATAAGTCAAAAGTTTCTGTGAAAAACCCTTCGGCCATGGAGCATCGGCGCCTTTGCTTATTATAGCGCCTCCGCACTCTGCGTGACGCCCGTTGATCACCTTCGACCTCACATTGAAAGTCTTGAGCCATAGGCCGAAGTGGGGGTTGATGCGGAGGAAGGCTTCACACACGACCATAAATGACGATATGAGAAGGATGGAGTCTGGAGCTAGATCGTGGAAATCTAGCCCGTAATAGAACATGAGCCCTCTCATGAAGGGATCAAGACTAAAATCTAGCCCTCGGAGGAAGTGGGAAATAAATACGACACTCTCGTTGGGTTCGGGAGTGGGGATGACCTGCCCTTGGGCACGCAGCCTATGCAAGATTTTGGCGGTGAGATACCTGGCCTCCCTAAGCTTCTTTATGTCCTCCTCTATGATAGAGGAGGCCATCCACCGGCCTTGAAGGTTGGATCCGGACATGGTTGAAGGTTCGAAGTGCCTAGCTTGAGCGTTGGGTGTTGGAACTCGAGGTGCAGGAGGGAGGATCGAGTGTGTGAAGAAAAGGACAGGCCTTGGCCCCCTTATAAAGAGGACGAATATCAAGCGTCCCCTGCGTGACCGTTTGGGACTTGCCTAAAATCGAGGAGTCATATTAAACAAACACGGTTGGGTTACCTACACCTGTATTGATGAGAATCCCGTGATAAGGGGAACAGGATCTCTACTTCGACAAGATGTGCTAATGAAACCGCCTCGCAGCACGTGTAGTGGCTGGTGGTGAAAACGGTTCAAATAAAGACTTGGTCATGGCGTGACGTCATGCTATGAAAAGTTGTCAGCAGATTAGATTTGTGGAATATTGTGCTCTCTACGGTGGTGTGTGGAATTTGTTTTGCAGAGACGGACACGATTCTTGTGTTCAAAATCTTCTATGGAGTATTCAGAGAAGGAACCCGCCTTGCAATGGCGAAGACAATCTGCGTGCCGAACTCATCATCATTGAAGCCTGGTTTAGGGGCTACTGAGGGAGTCCTGGATTAAGGGGTCCTCGGACAGCCGGACTATATACTTTGGCCGGACTGTTGAACTATGTACATACAAGATTTAAGTCTTCGTCCCGTGTCCGGATGGGACTCTCCTTTGCGTGGAAGGCAAGCTTGGCAATTCGGATATGTAAATTTCTTTCTCTGTAACCGACTCTGTGTAACTGTAGCCCCCTCCGGTGTCTATTTGAACTGGAGGGTTTAGTCCGTAGGACAAGAACAATCATAATCATAGTCTAGCTTCTAGGGTTTAGCCTCTACGATCTCATGGTAGATCTACTCTTGTAATACTCATATCATCAAGATCAATCAAGCGGGAAGTAGGGTATTACCTCCATCGAGAGGGCCTGAACCTAGGTAAAACATCGTGTCCCCTGTCTCCTGTTACCATTAGCCTTAGACGCATAGTTCGGGACCCCCTACCTGAGATCCGCCGGTTTTGACACCGACAACGCCCCCACCCTCATGGATCCCTCGTGGCTCCACCGACCTACTTCTTTCTCCTATATATATCCACGTACCCCGAGAACATCCAGGAGCACCACGAAAAACTATTTCCACCGCCGCAACCTTCTGCATCCGTGAGATCCCATCGTGGAGCCTTCACCGGCGCTCCGTCGAAGGGGGAATCATCCATTGAGGGCCTCTACATCATATCCAAGGCCTCTCCGATGAGTTGTGAGTAGTTTACCACAGACCTTCGGGTCCATAGTTATTAGCTAGATGGCTTCTTCTCTCTCTTTGAATCTCAATACCAAGTTCTCCTCAATCCTCTTGGAGATCTATTCGATGTAACTCTTTTTGCAGTGTGTTTCTCGAGATCCGATGAATTGTGGGTTTATGATCAAGTTTATCTATGAGAAATATTTGAATCTCCTCTGAATTCTTTTATGTATGATTGGTTATCTTTGCAAGTCTCTTCGAATTATCAGTTTGGTTTGGCCTACTAGATTGATCTTTCTTGCAATGGGAGAAGTGCTTAGCTTTGGGTTCAATCTTGCGGTGTCCTTTCCCAGTGACAGCAGGGGCAGCAAGGCACATATTGTATTGTTGTCATCGAGGATAAAAAGATGGGGTTTATATCATATTGCTTGAGTTTATCCCTCTACATCATGCCATATTTCTTAATGCGTTACTCTGTTCTTATGAACTTAATAATCTAGATGCAGGCAGGAGTCGGTCGATGTGTGGAGTAATAGTAGTAGATGCAGAGTCGTTTCGGTCTAATTGTTGCAGACGTGATGCCTATATACATGATCATGCCTAGATAACCTCATAAGTATGCACTTTTCTATCAATTGATCGACGGTAATTTGTTCACCCACCGTAATACTTATGCTATCTTGAGTGAAGCCTTTAGTGAAACCTATGGCCCCCGGGTCTATATTTTATCATATAAGTTTCCCATCTACTTTTATTTGCAATCTTTACTTTCCAATCTACAACATAAAAATACCAAAATAATTTATCTTATCATATTATCTCAATCAGATCTCACTTTCGCAAGTTACTTTGAAGGGATTGACAACCCCTTTATCGTGTTGGTTGCGAGGATCTTGTTTGTTTGTGTAGGTACGAGGGTCTTTTGAGGAGCCAACTATTGGATTGATACCTTGGTTCTCAAAACTTAGGGAAATACTTATGCTACTTTGCTGCATCACCCTTTCCTCTTCAAGGGAAAACCAACGCAGTGCTCAAGAGGTAGCAAGAAGGATTTCTGGCGCCATTGCTGGGGAGGTGTTTGCTCAAGTCAAGACGTACCAAGTACCCATCACAAACTCATCTCCCTCGCATTACATTATTTGCCATTTGCCTCTCGTTTTCCTCTCCCCCACTTCACCCTTGCCATTTTATTCGCCCTTCTTCTGTTTGTCTTTTCGTTTTCTTTGATGTCTTACTTGGCTCGTTTTCTCATTTAGGTGGAAAAAAAGTTGGTTATTTATTGCTAAATAGAGAACCTAAGATCTATGGATCCTCATCTGCCTGCCAATATTTTTAAGAGATCCAATTACGATGGACCAAATCCTAGTGATTTCAGTGCACTAGAGTATCTTTATGAGGTTTTGCTTGAAATTCGTGAATCTGAAAATTGTGATGAAGAAATTTATGAAGAGATTCACGATAGCTCCTTAAATAAAAAGCATGATTGCAATGATTTATTTTAAATTCTCTTGATGTCAATTGTGCTAATAATATCCAAAACCCTAAGCTTGGGGATGCTAGTTTTGCTATGTCTACTACTTGTTGCAATGATCATGATTGGGGTGACTCTTCTTATGATCTTGAAAATTTATTTAAGCCCCATGATGAATATGAGATTGATAATAGTGTTTGCAATAATATTGAAAGTGGGTTTGGAAGAGTGTCAACTTTAGATCCCACATATTTGGAGAATGTTCAATCTTATGGTATTTTTGATAAAAGTGGGTTTGGAGAGGTCATGTCTTTAGTTAATGATAATCCCACTATTTTGGAAGAGTGTCAACTTCACATGCATGTGGGTCGTGTTGAGAATATGTTATGTGATAGCTATTTTGTTGAATTTGCCTATGATCCTACATGTAATTATTATGAGATAGGAAAATATGGTCCTAGAATTTTTTATCTTACTAAATTACCTCTCATCATGTTGAGATTGCTATCGTCTCTTTCTTCTTCCTTGCATATGATAATTTTTGCTTGCGATGATAATTTGTTTGCTTATAAAATGTATATGCATAGGAAGTATGTTAGACTTAGATGTGTTTATCATGTGTTCTATGATGTTCTCTTTGTGCTTCAATTCTTGTCTTTCATGTGAGCATCATTAAAATTATCAATGCCTAGCTAAAAGGCTTTAAACAAAAAGTACTTGTTGGGAGACAACCCCATATTTTTCTTTGATGTTATTCAATAAATAATTCATCTAGATTATGTTTAGATGTGGTTTTATGTTTTAATTACTGTTTGTGCCAAGTAGAACCTGTAGGATAACCTACGGTGATAGTTAATTTGATTCTACTGAAAAACAGAAACTTTTGCACGCACGAGAATAAGAGTTGATTCCTTTTGCAGTAGATAAATAGATAAAGTGCCTAGGACTTCCTATTTTGGTAGGATTTTTAGAGTTACAGAAGTATTCGAAAGTTACAGATTGCTACAGACTGTTCTGTTTTTGACAGATTCTGTTTTTCGTGTGTTGCTTGCTTATTTTGATGCACCTATGGCTAGTATCGGGGGGTATGAACCATAGAGAAGTTGGAATACAGTAGGTTTAATACAATTATAAATAAAGAATGAGTTCATTACATTACCTTAAGTGGAGGTTTTTCTTTCTTGCACTAACGGAGCTTATGAGATTTCCTGTTGAGTTTTGTGTTGTGAAGTTTTCAAGTTTTGGGTAAAGATTTTTTGGATTATGGAAAAAGGACTGGCAAGAGCCTAAGCTTGGGATGCCCATGGCACCCCAAGATAACCAAAGGACAACCAAAATCCTAAGCTTGGGGATGCCCCGGAAGGCATCCCCTCTTTCGTCTTCGTCTATCGGTAACTTTACTTGGAGCTATATTTTTATTCACCACATGATATGTGTTTTGCTTGGAGCGTCTTGTATGATACGAGTCTTTGTTTTTAGTTTACCACGATCATCCTTGTTGTACACACCTTTTGGGAGAGACACAACATGATTTGGAATTTATTAGAATACTCTATGTGCTTCACTTATATCTTTTAAGCTAATTACATTTTGCTCTAGTACTTCACTTATGCTTTTTAGAGCACGACGGTGGCTTTATTTTGTAGAAATTTTTGATCTCTCATGATTCACTTATATTATTTTGAGAGACTTTTAGAACAGCATGGTATTTGCTATGGTTATAAAATTGGTCCTAGAATGATGGGCATCCAAGTTGGGTATAATAAAAACTATCATAGGAAGTGAATTGGATGCTATGATCGATTTAATGCTTGATAATTGTTTTGAGATATAAGGGTGGTAATATTAGAGTCATGCTAGTTGGGTAATTGTGAATTTAAAGAATACTTGTGTTGAAGTTTGTGATTCCCGTAGCATGCACGTATGGTGAACCGCTTTGTGATGAAGTTGGAGCATGATTTATTTATTGATTGTCTTTCTTATGAGTGGCGGTCAGGGACGAGCGATGGTCTTTTTCTACCGATCTATCCCCCTAGGAGCATGGGCATAGTACTTTGTTTTTATTACTTGTAGATTTTTGCAATAAGTATATGAGTTCTTTATGACTAATGTTGAGTCCATGGATTATACGCACTCTCACCCTTCCACCATTGCTAACCTCTCACTACTCGAATCAGCTACTTTGCCATCTTCCAGCTCTTTGCCGTCTGCTAGCGGACGGCAAAAAAGCTCTCTACCATCAGCTACCAAAAAGCAGACGGCAAAGAAACGGCAGACGGCAAAAGAGGCCTTTGCCATCGGCCGGCTCTTTGCCGTCAGCTGGCTGACGGCAAAGAGAGAGGTGCCCCCCACCCGCCCCCCTCGCCCATTTAGAAAAAACTTAGCACCCCACCTCTTTGCCGTCTACTAGCAGACGTCAAAGGGAGATAAAGGCGGACGACAAAGATCCGCGGATGCAAAGAGCAGACTAACTAACGGCCGCCACCCCCCGCCCACTAGTTACTCTCTCTTCTCTCCCTCTCTCCTCCCCAACGCCCCGCCACCAGATCCCCACCCACCGTCGACCCCGCCGCCCGGCGCCGCCCCCGCCCGACCGCCCGGCGCCGCCCCCGCACCCGCTCCCGCTTGGCCCGTCGCCCCACCACCCCACCCGCCGACGCCCTGTTGCCCCACCACCCCTCTGCCACCCGCCGCTCGGTGCCGCCCCCGCCACCGCCCCCGCTTGCCCTGTTGCCCCACCACTCCTCCGCCCCCACCCCACCTGCCGACGCCTCGTCGCCCGCCACCCGCCGCCCGGCGCCGCCCCCGCCGCCCGGTGCCCCCACCCCACCCCCCCCCCCCACAACCGTCCATTGCTCCGGTGAGGGACTACTTTTTTTCTTCTTTTTTTTAATTTTTTTGTTGTTTAATTGTTAGTGCTAGAATGTGTTAGTGTTAGTGTTAGAAAAGAATTAGAAGAAGTAGAAGAAGTAGAAGTAGTAGAAGAAGTAGAACAAGAAGAAAAGAAAAGAAGTAGAAAAAAGATGAAAAAAGAAAAAGAAGAAAAGAAGTAGAAGAAGAAGAAAGGAAGAAAAGAAAACAAGTACAAAAAAGATGTAAAAAGAAGAAGAAGAAAAGAAGTAGAAGAAGTAGAAGAATTATTAGTTAGGTCATATATTTTTCGATTTTGTTATGGAAAACATCATATATAATTGTGTTGATTGGGTAGATTTAAATGTGCAGTTGTTTCATTGCTGCGAGGTTTGGTGTTCGACGACCTCGCTGTGCGTTTGACGAGCTCTGCCCCTTCGTTCGTGGGTGAGCACAAATGACATATCCTCCTCCCCCATTAATTATTTGCTCTATTCCGGTGTTCGTGCCGATGAAATTTGGTAGCTAGCTATATATGTGTCTTGAATCATTAGTATGCGTAACCAATATGTGTCTCCCGTTCGAAAGCGTCGTAGTTATAAATATGCACGCATTTGAATATTTATAACCTTGATTCTTTCAAATTGTCCAACGCTATCCATGGACAGCCGGAGTATGTGTAGATTGGGTTCGTTTTCCCATATGCTTTGCTCCGGATCCGATGCATAAATTTTGTCAGTGCCTCCCCTGTTGTTCTCCGGGTACACATCCTCTCTGTTTATTGCAGAGATGTGTATCAGGAGAACAGCGGGGAGGTGCTGCCGAAATTTTGTGTCAGATCTGGAGCATAGCATGGGAAAATGAACCCAATCTACACATACTCGGGTGGGATTAGGACCTATCATTACCTGTTAGAGTGTAGGTTGCATGGACATAATAAAATTGACAAAGTAGACCAACTGATGAATATATACATGGTGAATTATATATATAATTATTGTGTGTCCAGTAGCTCTGAAAGTCAAGATGAGTGATCGTGCATGGATGTATACCGGTCACACTGGTCAGAACAAATGGAGCGCTAAATGGTTCAAAAAAACCAAGGGATTTGTGCAAGCCACATTTGCAAATGGCCAGAGGAAAACCTGGTGCCCCTGTTTCCGGTGCGGAATTGGGAAAAGAGGATAGAGGCTGAAATGGGTAAACACCTGCGGAAGAGTGGTTTTACGCCCGATGTGGACATTTCATGGTGAGTCTGCCCAACGTGACCGAGCTGAGGTGGATCGTCGTTGCACCGACGAGCATGGTACCAGGATGGAAAACATGGTGCAAGACTATGATGATGCTCGGGATTCGGACGAGGAGATGGAGGAATCTGCAAAGGCCTTCAATGAAATGTTGGAGTCTTCAGAATGTCCGCTCCACGAGCACACTGAGCTTTGTCAGTTGGATGCCCTCTCACAAGTAATGGCTCTGAAGGCTCAGTTAAACTTGGGCAGAGAATGCTACGACGCAATTATGATAGTATTTGGACGCTTTCTACCCAAAGACCATGTAATGCCTGCAAACCTGTACCAGTCGGACAAAATCCTCCGTGCACTGAAGATGCCCTATGAGAAGATGCATGCCTGTGAGAAAGGATGTGCCTTATTTAGGCTTGACTATGCGGACTTGAACTATTATCCCATTTGCAAATCTTCCAGGTATATTGTGGTAGACAACGGTATAGGTGAGAAGACACAGACCAAATCCCCGTTAGTGTTCTTCGGTATATGCCAATCGTACCAAGACTTCAACGTCTTTTCATGGTCGAAGAGACGGCCAGACAGATGACATGGCACAAAACAGGCAAAAGAACCGAACGAGATGCAGATGGGAATCTGATGATGGTACACACATCAGATGGTGTTGCGTGGAAAAAGTTTGATGACTTACATGCTGACAAAGCGGCAGATCCGAGGCATCCTCGAGTTGGCATCAGCACGGATGGGTTCAGTGTGTTTGGTATGACGGCATCCCAATACAGTTGTTGGCCCGTATTTGTCTTTCCACTCAATCTCCCCCCCGGACAGATTATGCAAAGAAAGAACATTTTCCTGACGTTGATAATTCCAGGGCCCAACTATCCGGGGAAAAATATGAATGTGTACATGCAGCCCCTTAAGGACGAATTGCAAGAAGCCTGGGATAATGGGTTCAAGACATACGACGCCTATAGCAAACAAAACTTCATAATGCATGTCTGGTACATGTACTCGACGCATGACTTGCCGGCGTATGTGCTATTCGTTGGCTGGTGTGTGCATGGAAGGTTCCCGTGCCCCACATGCAAGGGAGCTCTGGAGTTTCGTTGGCTTCAGGACGGTCGCAAGTTTTCTTGCTTCGACATGCATAGACAGTTCCTGGAT